>NC_056745.1:577944827-578209827 GCF_019279795.1 Protopterus annectens | reverse complement strand
GTGTGTGTGTGTGTGTGTGTGTGTGTGTGTATATATATATATATATATATATATATATATATGTATTGCCCTTTAGAAGAGGAGATAAAATACATAAGAGAAGACATGGAAGAAACGTTCAAGAGATTAATGAGAAGTGAACGAAAAGTTCAGGGAAATGGGGGCCAGAACAGTGCTAGATGGTAAGACTAATGAGAATCAGTTAGTGATTACTCTAACTTCTATAAATTTTTCTAAGTCGGAAATTGATGTGTTAAATAAAGGTTTGGGGTTAAGTCATTCATTCTATGTCCCTCAATATTCCATAGTTATGGATGTAAAACAATTTTGTTGGAGTTTAAATCTTAAGTATTTCTATAGTCAAAGGCAAGATAGATTTTGACATCCCTTTAGATTCAAAAAATCCACTTTTCAGATACCTCATCATCTTGCTGTGAAAAGTTTTGAGCAACAGTTGTTTTGTGATTTACACGCAAGTCAAAATTACATATTTAAAAACTACAATAATTTAAACAAAGGACAAAAGTTGGCAATTAATAAATTGAAGAGTGATGAAAATACGGTTGTAGTTAAGGCTGATAAAGGTGGGGCAACTGTCATTTGGGATCCAGTAGATATGATAATGAGGTGAATAGACAACTAAATGATGTGGCGTCATATTGTAGGTTGCTCTATGACCCTGGTTGTGATTTTAAACTCTTTGTTTATGTTTTTTTAGTTAAGGCCATAGATGAGGGTATCATTTTAGAGGAGATAATGCAACAGTTGATGGTGGAGGATCCAAAGCCTCAGTGGTTTTGCATCTTATCAAAATACACAAATCAGTGACCAACCCACCAGGTAAACCAATAGTTTCTGTTAGGGAGAGGTTCCTTAACTGAACCATTGTCTGTTTATCTGGAGGCAAAACTTAAACCTTTTTTAGAGTTTATAAGGGCATGTATTAGAGGCAACAATTAGTTCTCAAATTTATTAATGATTTGCAGGTTCTGCAAAATTCTTATTTATGTACATCTGCTGTACAATCTTTATTTACCAGTATACCCCATTAGGGTGGAATACTTGCAATCAGATACTGGCTTGAATACTCATGGATGTATTCTGAGCTTCAGGTGAAATTTATACTAAAGCTACTTAGTATAGTATTGGAATATAACATGTTCTGATATAAAGCTGGTTGGTTTCTACAAATAAAGGGTACAGACATGGATGCAACATTTTCCCCTATATATGCAAATCTGTTTATGGGGCTTTTAGTGCTTCATTTGATTTATAATGAGGACAATCTATTTAAACAAGGTTTGAATATGTGGTGTCACTACCTTGAAGACTGCTGGTGTGTTTCGTGGTGTTCTATAGTTGAATGGGGCAAGTTTGCAGAATATTTGAATACAAATGATTATGGACTCACTTTTGTTGCCAACATTGATTCATTTAATGTTGATTTCATAGATGTGAATGTGACTAAAGTTACTGATGGGACTATGGCTACAAGTCTGTACCATAAACCATTTACCAAGAACTCTATGTTGCATGCCTTAAGTTGCCATCCTTGTCATGTAACTTATAACAGACCTACTTTACAATTTTTCAGGTTAAGACCTATATGCAGTACTGATGATGTATTTAAATCTGAGGCTTTGAAATTGAAGGAGAGATTTGAAAAAGGACTTGTGATAAAACTTTAATAAGATGGGCCTATGAGGTGGCTATTAATCAATCTAGAGAAACCTTGCTGGATGATAATAAGAAAGTGGTTACATAATTCAGGATCTTCTAGATCTAGATTAATAACCACATTTGGGACTAATACCTTTAAAATTAAAGAGGTGATCAATAAATATTGGCACCTCTTAAAAAACATCCATTTTTTTGAACAAAGTTTGGATACATATTTCCATTATGGGTACTACAGAGGTAAAAATAGAGGTGAATACTTATCTGGATTTAAAAGAGATACCAAGGGTGTCAATAAAATGAAGAAGCCTAAGATAAGTATAAGTACATATTATGGCCATTGCGTGTATTGCAGAATTGTTTCTAGGATGAAATCATTCACTTCAGTTAACATGCCAAGGGTTTTTGATATTAGGCATTTGATCACATGCACTAGTGAATGGGTAGTGTACATGGCCATCTGCCAGTGTGGTGCATGTTATGTTGGGCAGACATTAAGGCCTTTTAAACAAAGGATAGCGGTGCATGCTAGTGATATTAACTGCAGAAATCTTAGAAGTATAACATTTCTAGTATTTGATTATTGAATTTGCATTTCAGTTATATGGTGGGTGAGGTATATATTGCATGTTGTATACTTCATTTTTTGATATTAGTGTTTTCACTTTTCTTGTCTTGTTGTGTTTTCACTTGTGCTAGTTGGTAGTTAGATTATTTAGCTGTTTAGTTAGATGTTTTAAAAGGACTATGTCTTTAAATGATGCATTTAAATATAGCCTGTTAGCTACATCTGGGTCTACACTGATGATGTCAGTGGATGAAATCAGTTTGTTGTTTTATCTTCATGTTTTTCACCACTGTGTATTTTGGAATAAATTTTCCATATTTTTTGCATTTTCCAATTTTGTTTTTTTCTTCAAACATGCGAGAATTACTGATGTGGATTTATCCATATATCTATATCTATCTATTTAGATATATATATATATATATATATATATATATATATATATATGTGTGTATGTGTATATATGGATCTACCTGAGTAGATCGAAACGTCATAACACCGACAAAGCGCCAGAAGATCAACAAGGCAGAAGACCGACGGAGGAAGACACCGACGCTGAGAACACTGAGATGGAGAAAGGATGTGTAAGTATGCAGTAGTGACGGCCGTTAGGGTGCGAGTAAGGTAAGTGTGCGATGTTGACGGTCTGTAGGGATAGGGGTGGGATAAGTGAGTTAGGGTTAGGGCGCGGGTTAGGTAAGGGTGCGAGTAAGGTAAGTGTGTGATGTTGGCGGTCTGTAGGGATAGGGGTGGGATAAGTGAGTTAGGGTTAGGGCGCGGGTTAGGTAAGGGTGCAGTAGTGATATTTTTTGGGTTAGGGGCGGGTTAAGTGAGTTAGGGTTAGGGCGCGGGGTAGGTGAGTGTGCGATAGTGACGGACCTTAAAGTTAGGGTTTCGGTTAGGGTTGGAGATAGTTGTGTATGTAAGGGTTAGTGTTGGTTTGTAAGGATTTTGGTGTGCTTGTGTTGTGTGTGTGGGTTTTGGATAGGGGATTTGTTTTGTTTGTTGTTATGATGTGTTGAGTGTATGTGGTGTCGTGTTTGTGAACTGTCGATTATGTGGTGTCGGTGAAGTAGTTGTCGGTGTTATGAAGTTTCGATCTAGTCAGGTAGATCCATATATATATATTTATATATATCCTCTCTTTGACTGCCCGGTCATTCTCTGTTGTTAATACTTTGGTCAGTACCATTAGGACGTCTGTTTGCCCCTGAGCAACTATTTCACCTAAGAAGATCACAGCAGCATGAACTCACCTGAAATCCTGTAATTAGGCCTTAGGTAAGCACTTTCTATCTTGTCACCTTAGGTTACTAAAATGTCTGTTTCCTCCAGTTGCAGAGCATTAATAGCAATGTCTCTCCTTCTTCCTCATCTTGAAGGAGATGCAACAGTGAGTGTCACTGGCTAGTACTTCTGGAAAGCACACTTTCCTACTGTGGCATACTGAACAGTAAAAAAATGAAAAACAGTCTAGGGGCTTCTGCAGTATGCCATCAAAGCAGCAGAGCTATCTCATGGATGGCAATCAGATGGTGATTTCTACCTGCTGGTACCTCTCCCATTTCACCCCAATGACTGACTGGCCTTTATAAACAAACCTATGTATTTTGACAATCTGCTTAGGCATGCTCATCTGTACATCCGGTCATTTACTGTCCACTGGGATCTTCAGTGAACCAGCATAGGAGTTAGGAAGCATTGCCATCTTGATGTATATCATGATTTATTGGTATGATTGATTAGATACTAATACTTTCCATGAACTATGAACTGAGTACTTGAATTAGAACAAAAGAGCTGGTGGTACTAAAATTGTGATGCATAAGTACTGTAACGTGATGAAGTATTCTGGGATGACAGGCTGGATGTGTTAAATCTGATTCATATTTAAAATGTGAAGATTTGACTGTGGTCTACATCTACTAACTAGATGTAACTGAGCTATGACTGTAAATACAGCTGCTGTAGGGGTTGTATAGCAGATGTCTTTACAATGTAAAAGCCAAGGTGTTAATATCTTTTTGTCACCAATTCCACTTCATATGCAGTGAAAATGCCTCGATACAGGGTGTAGACATGATTATGCAGTGATGAAAAAAGGAAAACACAAATAGCTACATACACTATGAGTAAGATGAACACATACTAGGCTGCTGAATGTTTTAAAAAAAAAAAAAAAAAAAATATATATATATATATATATATATATATATATATATATATATATATATATAGATCTAGGACTATTGAACGAAAGTTCAATAGTCCGAACCCAGAATCACCGAACACACTTTAACGAAAGTGCTTTCACTGAAAAAGCGCTTTCGTTAAAGTGTGTTTAAAAAAAAAAAAATAAAACATTACTTTTACATTTTTGCAGGGGGGCCACGCGCTCCCTACTTAAATATTCTCACTTCGAGGTCTCACTATAGTACCGAAAAGGGAATTTTCCCTTATCCCCACTGTAGTGCGATCTCCACAACAGGCATACTTACATATATATATTTATGCAGTTGTAAAGAGAAATCACCGATTAACAGAAGTAGGACTGGAAGAGTAGCTCCAAAGGTATATCTGGTTGTCACCCATCTGTATCGCATCCCACTGTAATTCTATTGTCCACAATCATTGATTACAATAAGATATCATCTGATTTCATTACATCACTACTGCATTCTCTAAGTGTGGTGCTCACCCTACATAGAACCTCATAAATTAAGTAGGGGTGGTGTCTAACTCTATATGATACCTTACAGAACACGCATTTACCTGCAGCAAAGTTGATCTGAACATAACTGTGAGTTAGTAGCATGAAATGCCTACAGTGCATGGAGGAACTACCATAAATTTTCTGTCAAACATAGAAATCTGGTGTTGCAGTTATTCTGGTATGTGCGTGTGTGTGCGCGCGCGTGCGTGTGTGTGTGTGTGCGTGTCTGCATGTGCATTTGTGTGTGTGTGTGTGTCTGCATGTGCATTTGTGTGTGTGTGTGTGGGTGTGTATATTTTTCTGCAATGTTGGTTATCATATTTGAAGAAATTGATCTTGACATTAGAAGTCATACATTTTCATTTACTGTTTTGATTTTCACAGTTATGAAATCTCATGTAAGATTCAGTACAAGACCAATGGAGAGTGTGTGTATAAGAAATGTTGTATTAAGTTTGCAGAAACATTACTTTGTTTTTCCATATGTATGTGGTATATGCTCTATGCTATAAGCTGCAGTTATACTAACACTTAAATGGAGGAAAAAAGAATGCACATTTTAGAATAATTATATGCAGCTGACAGGAAGCAATTTATAAATACAGTAGGAAAACATGTTTGGAAAGTATACAGAAGAAGCACAGAAGGTTTCAAATGTTAAATGATTGTACAGCATTCCTGACATTTACTACGTTTGGTTTGTTTGCTATAATTAATTACTTAGACTTGTAAATCAGCCTTAATGCAAATTATCGATATCCAGAAAATCATAAAAACCTACTTAGGATTTTCCTTAATAAAAAATAGCTTTGCCCATGTACTATTCCTGGCTAAATCCTATTCCCATGGCCTTTAGCTAACTAAGCGACTTATATCGTACTATACCCATATATATAACTAAACATAAGGATTCACTTCTTTTATGTCTTACCCATACCCCCTCCACCTGTATCTAAAATATTCAACTTCTCTCCCCTGCCATACTCATACCTATACACTTTTAACTCCCTCAACTATCACTTTTCCTCTCAATTATCACTATATCTCCTTCTCCTGCTAATATATGCTAGCCTCCATTTTCCCCTCACCTACTTTCATACCTTATCTTATGTCTCACTCTAGACCATATCTGTCTCTCAAATGCTTATTCATTCCTCTCCTCTCACCTCTTATCCTCTGTACAACTGGCTGTAAACTAACCCCTGCCCTAGTATCTAGACTTACATGAAATGTGAGTGCAAATATGCTACACAGTTTAAACTTGCTTGCACTAAGTGTAATACTGTAAGAATGTTCAAACTCTGTTTGCTATTCCTCTGCATCAAACATTGAATATGCATATCATATATCATACTACACTAACTGTAATTCAGTGCAACTGTTGTCTTGTATATATGGAAGGATGAAGACAACTAAGTAATGTTTTAAATGTAGTAGTCATTATGTAATTTTGTCAAATGTCTCTGGAGCTTTTCTTCTTGGGCCTGCGCTAAAAATTAGCTATGTCCCAGTCAGGCTTTCCTGGTAAACAAATGTTAAATCATTCATCCATCCTCAACCCCTTTTCCCATTTTGCATATGGATCAGAGTGTCACTTCAGCAGTGATAATCATCTCAAGTCAAGGTTTACAACAGCCGGGTGACTAGCCCTGCCATGGTAGTTCATTTGTACCGCTCACTCGCACACACATTCTCACCTACAGCCAATTTTAGAGTGTCCAGTCCACCGACTGCATGTCTTTGAAATGTGGGAGGAAACCAGAGCACCCAGAAGAAACACACATGACCACAGGGAGGACATGCAGAAGTCACCCCAGCCAAGAAATGAACCTGAGAACCTCTTACTGTGATGCAAAATAAATAAATAAATAAAATATAAAGAAAGAATACTTTCATTAATTGTTTCCTTCTTTAACTGCAAGATTTCTCCCCCCTAAACATATGAAATGTATTATTATTAAAAATGAATCTATGTGACTTTCTGTATTGATGCTTTATGGCAATATTTAGACAAAATAAGTCAAACAGTTGATAGCTATGTTTGTTGACAAAGGTTATGATGCATCTTTTGTCACAGGTATAGGTAATGATGTGGCAAACAATAGGATTAACAAATGTTAGCTAAAGGTTTTGGAAATCTTGGGTTATAGTTTAAAATAAAAAATGCAAACAAATCACCCAGAATAACTAAATATTTTGAGATATGTTGGGGACAGTTTCATTTTTATCAAGAAGACCAGGAGAAATTAGAAATGTTTATTTGATAATGATAAGTATGAATTACTATTTGTAAGATCTTTCAAACCTGTGTTGACTTATAAATGTGGGGAATGCCAATATTGTAGGTTCATCCTGGAAAACATCATTGTTGAATTTGTCTCATTTGGCAAAAACGTTTGTGGTGAGAATACAGTGCTCTTTGTGGCCTCATGCTGCAGCTGTGACAACTTCTACGTAGGTAGAACTACATAGAGGGTGTCATAACAGATATATGAACAACTCTTGGCCATCAGGACTGAGGACTGCAAAAATGCTCTTTAGAAACACTCCTTATTATGTTTTAACTTTAAGACATTTACTTTTTTTGCAGTGGACCAAATAAATTTACTGTCAGAGGTGGGGAATTTAATAGACAGCTCAATAAGAAAGAGATTGGTTGTTACAGAACATTAGATGACAGTCATCCACCTATTCTCAGTGATAATGAAAGTATTAAAAACATCTTGCAAACAATATTTTATTTATAGTGGACTGTCATCTTATCATGCATCCTCTAAGCAATGTAACACATTACAATAACTTTATGTATTTTTTTCATTATTCCTAGTGTGTTACTTTTTAATTGCTCTCTTCATTAATTGACACCTGCAATTGGTAGATGCTTATCACGTGACTTCTTTATGTTTCATTTCATGCATGTGTTTCTACTGTATGCCTTTCTGAAAAAGTCTCTCTGAATTAAGAAAAGCATCAAGTGACATTTTTAATTTATTAATTCTTGTCTGTAGTTTCAGTACAATGTGCTGTTCTCATCTGCTTTTTTGTCTATTGTAGACACAGTTTGATTGAACATTTTTTAGATTAATCAGTTTTAATTAACATTTAACACTTTGTCAGACTTTGCTACATTAAGTTCCGATGGCAGCTGCAATTTATTGTAAACCCAACATAATTACTTGCTAGGTAGGCTGAATTTAAAAATGCATTGATTAAAATATCTGAAGTAGAGTATGCAGACTTTGTAGTTTTACTACTTACAGTTTTCTAGGTAAGCAATATTATTTTGAATCTTATAAATCAGATGACCTACTGGCAACCTTACACACTAGAGTTATATCTGTTAATGTACATTTTATTTTTGTTAACTTCCTTTTTATTCTCTAAAAACTTCATAAAATTATTTCTTTTCATTCAGAAAAAAATGTAAGTGTAATCCTGAAGTATTTTTCTAGTAGAGATCTCTGTTAAGTAAATAACTATTATTACAGCTTTCCTCTATGTATGAAAAGGGTGACCCTTGCTCTCTGTATGGCCTGTTTTACTTCATCCTAAATAGTTTAACAGAATTAGTAGTACTCATACACAACAAAGGTTGTTGTTGTTTGTCTTTCGGCTTTTTCCTGGTAAGGGGTCGCCACAGTGGAACTCCGGTCCGCTAATGATTAGCAGTAGATTTTTACGAAACGCGGAGGTGCCAGCTCGACGCCTAACCTTCAACGATGGCACGTCCATTTACACACGTATGTCTTTCGAACACTACCCAACCATGAGGACGACATGCAGACTCCACACAGAAGGCACTCCCAAGCCACGCCGAGAATCGAACGGGAGAACCTCTTGCTGTGAGGTAACAATGTTACTGCCATACCATACACAACAAAGGTACAAATGGATAATTCTCAAAATCGAAAGGAAATATAACTTAAATGTACACTTCAGTTTTCAAAGACAAAAGTCTATGTGGCAATAATCTTGATATTTTTTTAAATATAAAAATAATCTAAAATAATATTGATATTTGTAGACCTATGAGCTATTTCTGCTAATCCTGAACAAATAGTGGGTAATATACAAGGAGTTTTGATAAGGAAGTTTCATGAGGGTGATTTTGTATGATATAATTCATATCCTTGAATTACAACAGTTTTTCATGAGATGATTTAACCAAAAAGGAATAGATGCAGTTTTAGGCAACTAATTTCTAGCCATTTAACACATTTCTATTTTCCAGTATTTTCATTTCTGACTATATACTGTAAATGCAAATGGCATTAATATACTGTATATCCAACCTGCATCTACATACATTCTTGTAAGGCTGATCCTAGTATAAAAACAGCTTTAGGACTGAGTAAAATGTAAAACTATGACCACAAAGTAGACAAATATGCTTAGTTTGCAGAACACATGTATTTATGCTAATAAGCGTGGCAGCTAAAATGAGATATTATAGTTATAAAAGAATGTTAACTTTGCATATCTGAGTGTGAAAATCTTGGTTAATAAAGAAGTAATGAGCAAAAGCTCATAAATTAATAGCCATCCAGTTATTCAAATGACAGTTAACTTCATTGACTTATAGAACACACAGTTCAGTTTAAAATGCACACAAATCTCCAGAGGGAATAATTTACTAAAATAATGCTCAGAATGTAAAACCTCAACCACTCAAATTTGTTGTGGCTAGTAGAAGTCCCACATTGCATCCATCCAAGCAAAATGTAAGTAGGCCAAGGCCAATACTTTTCAGGGTAATTGAGCAATGCCATATTCATTGGCGACTTTAATTACCCCACTATTAACTGAGAATCATATATAACACCGAGATTACAGGCACAGAGATTCCTGGATTTTGTAAACACCAACTCCCTGGACCAGATTGTCAATACAACAACAAGGGGTGCAGCTATACTGGATATGCTCCTCACATGGGAGATTGCTGCCCACCCCCTAGTTTAATGTCTTCTTTGGTAAGATCAGACCACAAAATGGTCTCCTTTGAAGTAAAAATATAACCTTGAACCCCAGCTAACCCTGGAATATTCAGGAACTACTCTAAGGCTAACTTCCTACTATTATGATAACCTGGCAAAATTTCAAGCCCCCATAAACCTTGTGAACACTGCTGCCTACTCAGAACTGTTCAGAGAAACCCTATTCAAGAACATTAATAGCTGTATACAGGCGGCTGTACCTACCAGGAAGAAGTACAGAACTAACTCAAAAAACAAGCCACCCTGATGAAATCACATCAATAGGCTGTATAACATAAGGAAGAAAATCATGGCAAAAATTAGAAAGTGCAGCACCCAGCAGGATAAAAGCACTCTCAAATTAACAAACATCTCAGAGGACAAATAAAGCTTATCAAAGTCAAAGTTGAGGTAAATTTGGCCTCCCAGGCCAAGGACAGCCATAAGGCATTATTTAGCTATGTCTGCAACCTCCAAGGCAATGCACAATTGTAAGTGGAGCCACCTATATTGAGCCAGAAGATGTAGCAAACCTACTGGCTGACAAATTTATCTCCAACTTTACCACTCTCTTCCCATCAACTTTGCCTCAAGAAATACCATCAAATATAACTAACTCTGCTATCACTAGGGAACAGGACCTTAATGCTCTTTCTAAGGCCAAAAACAAAGCATCAATAGGCCCAGATAATTTCCCAGGATGCCTTCTAAATAGCATGAAATATGATCTATCAAATATAACTAACCCTGCTATCACTAGGGAACAGGTCCTTAATGCTCTTTCTAAGGCCCAAAACAAAGCATCAATGGGCCCAGACAATATCCCAGGATGCCTTCTAAATAGCATGAAATATGATCTATCAAATATAACTAACCCTGCTATCACTAGGGAACAGATCCTTAATGCTCTTTCTAAGGCCAAAAACAAAGCATCAATGGGCCCAGACAATATCCCAGGATGCCTTCTAAATAGCATGAAATATGATCTATCAGGCCGTCTGACATTGTTTTTTAACTGTAGCCTCCAAAGAGGCTTCATGCCTCATGAATGGACAACAGTAACAATCATCCCTCTACACAAGGGTGGGTCATCTACTGACCCAATGAGTCTCACAAGTATCATATGCAAAACTATGGAAATAATTATTATATAAATGAGCAATAATCACAATGGAAACCTCCAGACACTGGGCCCAACCCAGTTTGGTTTCATTTATTTATTTCACATTTGTTAACCGGGTTGGTCCAGCTAAGTTACAAAACATTTTCAGTGGAGGCCCAAGGAGAAAAGCTCCAATAAGTCTGCAGCAATAAAAAGTAAAAGAAACATTATAAATAAGATAAAATGGAGTACAAACCAGAATGTCGCTATACAGAAAAAATTATAATTGTCACATAAGAAAGTGTGAGTACTAAAATATAAACACACAAACAGTTTAGTCACAGTGCTGAAAAGCTAACATGTTCTAAAATTTACAAGAATTAGAAGTAATGCCAAGACACTTCCTAAGTAGAGGTTGTAGAGTGTGAATAGACAGAGTTATATGGGAGGTTAAGTGGGGTGATTGCAGTGACAGATCTTGGAGTTAAGCAGGTTATCTTTTAGTGTCTTTTTAAAGTTGTTGTTATGAGTTATACTTCTGATTTGTAATGGGAGTTTGTTCCAGCTATGAGAGGATTTTGCCTGTATTTTTACAGGGTTTATAGGTCAATAGTAAGAGTTGGCTGGAACTATGAAGAAGACAATCGGGGGTGTAATAGGACAGAAGTTTGGAAAGTGATGGGCAGGAAGTGGGGTTATTGAGATAGGAGTGAGCAGTTTATAGTTGAGTGAGAGCAAGTTGATGTGGGAGTTCAAGCCAGTGAAGTTTCTGTAGGACCAGGCAGTGGTGGGAGGAGCAGGGATGATTTACAGCAAATCTAGCAACTTTATTGTATGTTGATTCGAGTTTGTGAATAAGGGAAGATTGTAGGTTAGTCAGGAAAGGGGAGGCACAGAGTAGGGTGGGTAATAAGAAAGTTCGAGTAAGGGCACGTTTGGATTCTGCACTAAGGTATTTTTTATTTCTGTAAAGTAGGCCTAATTTTTGGTGGATTTTGTAAATGCTTTGTTGGATATGTAGGTCAAATTTTAGTTGGTCATCAATAATGGTGATGAGGAGTTTAGTTTGTGTTTCAACTTTTATAATAGTGGTGTTGAGAGTAGAGACTGAAAAGGTAGATTTACAGTGGGAGAGGGAGTTAGGCAAAAAAAGGAGGAGCTTTGTTTTACTGGGATTGAGGATGAGCTTATTGTCATTGAGCCGTCTTTCTACAGAAGAAAAGGAGTTTTGTGTAGTAGTTAACAGGTCTGACAAGTTTCCAGAGGCAGATATCAATGTGGAGTCATCTGCATATTGGACGATAGAGGAGTGACCACAAAAAGTATGGAGGTCATCAAAGGCAAGTCATGACTACTCAAGCTAGTGGACTTCTTTGAGAAGGGAAAATGGTTCACACTGCCTGCCTTGACCAAGCCAAGGCATTTAACACAAAACCCCACTCTGGCATTGTTGACAAACTTAAGAGGTTAGATATAAACCCTTATGTAACCTGCTGAATAGCCAGCTGGCTCACAGACAGAGCCCAGGAAGTTAGAATTGGGGAGTCCACCTCTACAAAGAGGCCAATAACAAGAGAAGCCCCTCAGGGATCAGTCCTGGGACTGCTCCTTTTTGGCATTTCCTTCTCTGAAGTCAAGGTCAACATCAATGGCCTCTAGTTGAATAAATCTGCAGATGTTTGCAAATTAAGAAATGTTATTGAATTGCCCACTGACACAAATGTTCTCCAGGAATTGCCAACAAATGACTGGTGCCAGAGCCATGGACTAAAACTAAGTGCCAAGAAATGCATAATAGTATCCTTCAGGTAGTCTTCACCTCTGGTATCTGTCATATTGACAACATACCACAATCAACAGAACAAGCTGGAGGGACGGGTTCATAACACAGTGACTGCTCATGCTATGGAATAGACTTACCATACATGTCAAGTGGAGTGCCTCACTGGCCCTCTTCAAGAGAAATCTTGATGAGTGGATGGGAAATAGAAAATTCTCCCTGGGGATCACTCCAGTGGCTCTACTTGACAGAGGCACTGGGAACTAAGGTCGGGTGTCACGATGCCAGGGTAATCCTATGGGCTAGGCTTGTAAAGGCTCCAGGGCCATTAGTCTAGTACACACCCATGAATCTATGAACCTATACACCTAAGAGATTACCCAGTAGTCAGGGACATGGGGACTAACATAAGCAGTAATCTAGCCTTTGATCATCTTGTTTCTTCAGTAGGGAAATTGTTCTATGTTGTGCAAGTTATAAACAAAGGTCCAAGAAAGTCATTGTTCCACTGTATTCAGCATTCATCAGCTCTATCATTGAGTGAAATGCCCCTTTTGGTATGTACCTAACCAGGCATATCCAACAACTGGAACATCCACAGAGATTCCTCATGAAAAGAATACAGGGTGTGAGTAACATCTCCTATGCAGATGACCTCAAGGCCCTATCCCTGTATTCTGTCTCTGTCTCCTACAGGCTGTTGAGGCGAGATCTATGCCTGGCATATAAGACATTATTAGACCTCACTCTGATGGATCTCCTGTATATCCACAAAACAATCAGCACCAGAATTACCCATTCTAAAGACTTAAACCTTGCCTGTGATATAAATAGAACCTGCTTGAGAGACAGGTATGTATCCCAGAGACTATCCCTTCTCTGGAACAGGCTCCCCATCCATGTGAAGCAGAGTTCCTCCCTAACCCAATTCAAGTGTAACTTGGACAATTGGATGGGGAACAGGAAATTCATCCTTGGTTTGGCACCTATCCCTCTAATGCACACAGGTAGCCTGTAACTGGTTCATCTCCCAGGCCCCACTTGTAAATGTTTCACTTTCCAAGCCCCTGCTTACACCTATGAACCTAGGAACCTATATTTGACGTAAGTGAAAATGAATTGAGTGGGGTCTGTGCAGAGCTTTCAACTTTTACCAACAGAATTTGGAACAAAGTAAAAATAACTAAGGAAAAGGCCCCAAATTAGGGACACATTTTAAATGTTGGCACTATTATCTTAAAAATTTTAAAAATGATTTCCAGTTTTGGCAGGAATGGAACATAACTTTGAGAAACATCAGGGTGTCCCCTGCAAAATAGGGACAGTTGAGAGGTCTGTGTATTCTGAATGGGAATGCAAGGGACACATCTCTAGCCACTATTTTCTTGGGATGAGGTGGGAGGATGTTTTTAACCAAACCTTCACCACATTTACCATAAAGTACAGAGTTAAATGTATATATATGGGATCTGGACACATGCTCAACTAGCATGTGTCCGAATCACAAAACATCGAACACACATACACGAAAGCACTTAACATCGACAAGCGCTTCTGTGTATGTGTGCCTGTTTTGTAGACTGGACTACAGTGCGGGTAAGGGAAAATTCCCTTTTCCCCACTGTAGTGTGATCTCGGAGTGAGAATAATAAAGTAGGGGGGGGGGGTGCAGGGGGCAAAGCTCCCCTGCAGAAATGTAGAATTTATTTTTTAACTACACATACACGGAAGCGCTTTTCAATGTTAAGCACTTTTGTGTATGTGTGTTCGAAGTTTTGTGATTCGGACATATGCTAGTCGAGCATGTGTCCTAGACCCAGATATATATATATATATATATATATATATATATATATATATATATATATATATGTATGTATATATATATATATATATATATATATATATATATATATATATATATATATATATATATATATATATATATATATATATATATATATATATAGACAGATAGATATAAATGCTTTATTTAGCATGATTTATGATTACCTAATTTGCTAAATGGCATTTTTCCAGAAAGACTACCTAGCTACATGAATTTTCTCCTTAAGCCTTTCAGTTTTGAAGTTGTCCTTCCCCTCCCTCCTTTGTAGTTTTAAAAATGCATAATTTCCAGCAATATACAGTGTTTGGGATTGGGAAGTGGGATGCACTTGTCAGTGAGAAGGCTACAGTCTGGAAGCTGGCATGAATTCCAACAATCATGAATAAGTCCCTGGGTAGCCATTGTCTATCAGCAGCATTGCTGTGCTGTACTGACCACTTTTATGACTGTATTCTCTCTGTGGCATTTTATTTATAGCTCACTCCAGTGCTTACTTTGAAATAGGTAACTACTTATTTTTGTTGCACTGTTTAAGAAGTGCTAGCCTTTCAATATAATGTCAGAAGAAACATGCCAACTATGCTACAAAATAATTAGAAATTATGACTAGGGATGTTACTATATTACATGTACTGATCAGACCACCAGAAGAATGTCCAGAAGATCATTCATTATTGGTCTGACACTGCACACAATAGGAAAATAAATATGCTACTTTATGAACCACGTGTACAATGTTACATGTGATGTGGAGGTCTGCCTAAGTAGGTTTGAAAATGTAAGCAATTAAGTGAAGTTATACTTTAACACTATTTTAACATAATTTTACAAAGGAAGTGGAATTCATGACTTATTTTCTTTGTATCTTTAGAGATGTGTGACTTTGTATTTAAATATATTTTCAAATAATCTGATAATCTGCAGCACTTTTATTTTTAATTTTTCTTTTCTCTGTTTTTAAAAGTTTATTCATTACTACTACTGAAACTGTATTTTCTACAAAATCAATGTATTTTAAAGAGAAAATGATACTGTTAAGCACTGATCCTGTAGCATTGTAGACAAACGTAGATACAAACACATTTGCTATTATAAATACTCATTTCTGTATGCAGCACCTTTACTTAAAATAGCAATATTTAATCTGAACATATTGTCTTTGATATTGAACATGGCTTAATGATTAAGTTTTCATAAATGCTAAATTGTCTTATTAACTTTCTTTGTTATGACTAACTCTGTTTCAGTATAAAAAAGCAATGACGCTATGATGTATTTAGACTTAATCATTCTACACCTTATCAGAAGAAATGACTCAAGTTAAATAGTTTTCCTTTTCTTTAAAGGGGAACTCATCACAGACGCCATTACCACTGCTTCACTTTAATAAGTAATTTAATCAGCTTTGGAATAATTGATTTCCACCCCAGATTTATTCACCTTAACTGCTACTTGAACGGCATTCAGAACTTGGCATTATAATTGACCTGGGCAAGCAAGAATAAAACTCATGATACTATTTTTCTGATTTAGGTGGTTTTAATTAAGCAGATGGGTCAATGTGCTGAAGCACTTTCATTAGTAATCAGCATGGACAACATTCGTATGATTACAAGGATTACAGGGGTATAAATTATGGCAAGCTGCATCCCCACCAACGTTTTGAATCATTTTATAACTGAGAATATATATCACATATATGGAATATATTTAACAGTAATATAATGCATATACATCTATAGGTGTGTATATACCTATAGATGTATATGCACCTATAGGTGTGTATATACTTATAATCTACTTTCATTCGCATACAGAAGTTCTGTCCCTGCTTTCCATGCCCCATTAAAAAGGCATGTTGACAAGAATAACTAGACTCACCAACATTTTTGGATGGCTCTCTTGCCACTGTGGAGGTATCTAATCACCTCTCTGACCTCATCTATGGAAGAGTGCCCACTTTTATCAGCTACTTCTGGCATTCACTCTGTAGATAATAGCAAGCCCATCAGGTTCATAGGACATTACTAGGCATAAAGTCAAAGAGACCACTAGGGAGCTTAGTCCAGTTTCCAAACTGTTCCAGGGCACTATGTAGTTGAGTGACTTGCTCAGAGACGCACAACATGCAAATGGATGTTGAGGGAATCAGACCCTGGACTACAGGAAGCAGTTTAGTAACAGATCATAGTCTTAATCCTCTGAGCTAACTGCCAGATAGGTTCAGGAGCTCCTCAAAGTGGTCTCCTAGTCATCTCCAAAGAGAGTTGGAGTGGACCCAGCACACTTGCATGAAGATCACAGGACAGACAGAGGACCCATTGCAGAGACTGTATCTCCCAAATGGCCTAGGAATATGTGGGAATATGGTTTCATAGTTTGGGTTGTTTTGCATTTAGGCTACAAGGCCATAAAAGAATTCAGAATCATTTATCACATGCATATATTTTCTGATTCGTATATAATAATCTAGTCTTATTTTAAAAACACTAAAGGATGTTGCCATGCACATGTTCAGTGATAACCTCTTCCATAAATATGAAATACATTAAGAGAAACATCTGACGCTTTTCCTTATCCTGCTTTATTAAATGTAAAAAAGTGGACCTCTGGATTTTATGTTGTCTAGTTCTGTTTTCAGTTTGAGGCCTAGATTAACTCTCAGTTCAACAGAAACCATAGCATTAAATGCAAGATATGGCTCACCTGTATGATATCTATACCCTAAAGTGATGTTGCTAGACAGTATGGCAGAGCCTTCATGTGTGATGTCTCCATGCAAAACACCTTTAAATGCAATTGATCTCCCTTAATTCCATGAAACTATTCCCTACAGTACTTAGGAGATCTAAAGTGAAGTACTTACATGGGAATTAAACTTTGTGGAATTGCATCGTACATAATCTAAATAAAATGCTTTAGTAAAGGGAGGCAACCCTTCAGCACCAGGCCATAACCCATTTATATCATGGTCACTCTAACTCAGGGAGAAAAGTGATCAATCAAAGTTTTAACAGTGCACACCTCTCTCTTTCTCTGTGAGGTTGGGGTCTGAGAGCATATATTAAATAAAACAAAACAAAACCAGGAACAGACAGCTCCACAGCTCTTTAATAAACAAAACACAGACTATAAAACTAAAGAACACTGGTGGCAAATCAGAGGACCAAATTTTAAGAAAGTTTTGCTTTTTGTCATAGACAGTGTTCAAGTGACTCCCCTTAGTGGGGACATTGAAATTGTTTTAGACAGTAAAGAATTATATTGGAAAGTGAGAATTAATGCCTCACAAACACCTGATATTAATGACAATATTTCCACCTCAAGCATTTTACAGTTAAAAGTAGATATTATTTAATTCAAATGTGTACATACATTTTTAACAGAATTTTTGTACATTTATTATCAGCATTTATCAACCTATAAGTTAGCTTTACATTATGTACCTATTCATTTATCCTTTTTTAACATTTTAGCATATGATATTCAATATATACATTTTTATAGAACTTCATATACATAAATACATATTCATTATCATTTTCACTTTTTTTATATTTTCAGACATTTTATATGTGTTATTAAAAAGTCTTAAAGAGGTTAATCATTTTTTATACATCTAAGCATATTCATAGTATTAGATGTTAATTGTTCGGTGTGTATGTCTAAGTTTTTTAGTGTTATATACATCCAGTTAAGTATGATGTATTATGATTGGTGATTATTAATTGAGAATTTTTGAAAATGTTAGTCTAATTTGTAAGCCTGGGTTACTCTGATGAAGTCTAAATAATAGACGAAAGCACTCAGGTTTACGTTCTTTCATTTTTATTCAATAAAACTATATAACCTTAAGGTTGTTTTTGAGGATATTTTTTGCGTTGGTAATTTTATTTTTGTGAGATTGTCTAAAAAAGGCACTATCATGGAGGCAAGAGCCTTAACCAGTAGCCGAAAGCCCAAAGGTAATAGGTGGAGACCATCCCTGACAAAGCATCATGGTCTGTCAGCTATATTACCCCAGGCTGACAGGTACTAGAGCCTGTTAGAATGACACCAAAAACTAAGCCAATTGTTGAAGTCAATAATTTTTTGACTGTATTGAGGCATCATCCTAGGTGAAGGTTGAATGCTGATTAAGGCTTGGGACATACCCACCTGGAACACATAATCAGCGAGCTCAGTCATGTCACTCTCCATATAGTCCAGTGAGGTACATCTCAAGTCATTCACATGAACATGGGCTATGACATTGTCATAACAGTGCCTGTTGTTGAGACACTTGAGTGTATGTGTGACATCATGGATCCTGGTATCTCACCGACAGCTGACTGTGACTTTTTCTTTATCCAACCTGATGAGTGGGACACGTGTCACACAATAGAGTCACCTATGACTAATACATTTGATTTTCTTGCATGTTTTGTGAGACACTGGTGCGTGTATTTTTATGTGTACTATGATTTTCTGGGAATGTATTAAGTGACGTTTGTTAATGTTTGGGGAGGTCTCTGATCTCTAGGTATGTCTAGTGGGAACCTCTGTATATGTAGGTGTAGGTGTGTGCATGGATGATGCATGAGGTGAAGTGTGTGAGCTGACAACCTGCTTAGTATCTGATATACTGACTTGTGAGTGAGAGAGCCTAGATTCTAGATTCTTAATTTAGATGCATTTCTCACATACTGAATTTGTGTGAATTGGGAGACATGGGTTGTCAGTGTACATGAGGCAATTGCTACATTGCCTCAGAATACCTATGTTTATCAGGTTAGCTGGAGAAATGGTGGGAAATTGTCTATTCATAATGCTAGGTGAAGTTATGCAGTCACTAACAAAGAGGGAACTAAAAGGACTGGGTATGGCTAAGAGACAAGAAAAAATTCTAAACTGCTAGGGGCTTAATGGGTAAGATTTGTGGAGGAATGTCACAGGCTCAGCAGACTGTTTAACCTGGCAGTGAAGCACAACAGCGAGAAGCCTCTGATGGAACTCAAGCAGTTGACAAAGGGAAAGTGCTCTATCTAAGAGTTTGTGTCTACAACCACCAATGGTATCCTCCACTGTGCAGTAATGAGTGGTTACCCAGGTGGTGCACACCACACAAATCCGAGCTAACTTGGGCAATAAATGGCAATGAAATTAAACTGATTTCAAACACTCTAACCAACAATGAATCTTTAACCATGACCGAGAATTTCTTACCATGAATATATCACTGGATAGTTCTATCCTGGATCTATTTAGGTCCCCTGCAAATGTAAAAGGATTGGAAATGGGAAGTCCTCAATTAATGTTCTTGGTGTAGGAAGTGGCCTAGGAGAAATGGACCTTCATATGCTTCGTAGAATACAGGAGAAGCACCCTGGAGTACACATTACCAATGATGTTGTAGAACTAAGCTCAGATCATATTGGAAAGTACAAGGAACTCATCAGCAAATCACAAAATCTTGAAAATATGAGCTTTAACTGGAATCAGATGTCATCATGGGAATATGAACAGCAGATAAAAGAGAAAAATGACCACAAAAAATGGGACTTTATTCATATGATCCAGTCACCATTTATTCTTGACATTGAAAATGGAGATGCAGTCTGAAAAAAAGTTCTATGTTGTCCACAGTTCCTTTATGTTTGGAGAAATGTGACCTACAGACCTCCTTTCAAGTTCCAGCTTTAGATGGAAAGATATTTGGAAGGGGAATTTGAATGAGAGGCCCTAGGATCAAAGTAAGCAAACTATTGGAGAAAAAGATGTAGGATTCCTGTGTGAGCTTACTACCTAGGACATTTTTGTATCTAGGACTGGCCTAATTAATGTTCTAACAAATGGGATGTTTGACATTCTCTGTTTTTTCAACTGTTCGTACTTTGTGAGATCAACGGACATTGTATTTTTCCAGTGGGTGTTTGATTTGGATTAGATGGTGAGGGATGGTGTATGCTTTTATGGAACTTGCTTGCCTCAATAATTACTGAATAACTGACTGTAGCTTATCCCTACTAGGTGGTTAGTGCACGCACCCCATCAGGATAGCCAGTAGCCAAACCCTCCAAATATTGTCCCCCACTTACTCCTTATCCACTCTCTACTACAACTACCTTTCCCCCCCTTCACTCCACCCTTCTATATCCCTGTGAATACACCCTCACACATTTCATTCTAATCCTCTCCTCTCAAACTTATTAACCATCTCTCTTCCTACACATCCTTCTCACTCAACTCATACTCTGTCTCCCACCATGCAAACAAAATCTGCCTATGCTCTAATACCCTTATTTCTAAGCCTAATCCTCTACTGCTTACTCTATCTTACTAGTCTCACACAGTTTCAGCACTCCCATCCCTTTCATAAAACTGTGATTTACATTAAAAAAGACTTTCCCTTTACAACCCAAGCCTCCCCCACCTCTACAAACATAATAAATCTTTTCTATTTCAAAGGAAGCTCTTCCTTACCCCTAGTAAACCACTTCCCATACCCACCAAACTCACCTCATTAGGTTCCAATATCTACACCTACGACCCATTAGAAAATAAATACCTATCCATACTCTACTCAAAATTTATCACCCTCCTCCATTCTGGAGACATACACCCTAACCCGGGGCCTTCATACAACTCCACCTCTAAACCACATTCACATAGCTCTCCCCTGCACCACAAATCTCTTCTCCTTGCCACACTTAATGCCAGGAGCCTTTGTAATAAAATACCTTCCTTTCACACCTGGATCTCTCATAACAAACCTGATATTGTCTCTATCACAGAAACCTGGCTAAAACTACACATAAAAGATACCGAAATTATGGCCCCTAACTATAAACTTATAAGAAGTGACAGACCTCGAAAGAAAGGTGGAGGAGTAGCCTTACTCTTCTCCTCCTCCTTAACAGTAACACCCTATACTAAGCCCATACCCTCATTTGACACCGCCGAGCTAACCCTCGCCCTTCTCAAAGTAAATAACAATAAAACTTTATGCATTGCCTCCCTGTACATTCCTCCTGGTAACAATATCCCTATACTGCAAGATATTCTTGCCTGGTTCACTTCCAGCATAAATAGTGAGACAATAATCCTAGGTGATGTCAACATAAACTGGTCTTCCATTGACTCATCTACCCCTTCTCAAAGCATCAACCTATATCAATTCACACAGCTAATCAAAACCCCTACTAGACCAAATAAAGATTACACCATAGGTAGCATCCTTGACTGGATACTAGTCTCCCACCCAAACCGAGTTTCTGATAGTGGTACTCTCGCAGACTCCCTTAGTGACCATCTCCCTGCCTACACATGCCATTCAACCTCCACCATCCTCTTTCAACACAGACACATTACCACCCGCAACATGCAAAACTTCAACCCCCTAATTTTCTCTAATACCTTAAAACAGATATACTGGAACATTCTAAAGTCCCTCCCTTTAGATGCCGCAGTTTCACATTTGAATAGAATTTTCACTGATATAATTAACCACTTCGCCCCCAGTAGAACCAAAAGACTCAGATCCAAAACAGCCCCCTGGCTAACTAAAGACACAAAACTACTTATGCATCACCGAGATAAAATCTGGAAATACTACCAAAAATGCAAAACTCCCAGTTCTCTTGCTGAATACAAGCAACTGCAAAATCAAGTAAAAAAACAAATAGCCACTGACCACAAATCCTATTACCTTAAACTTCAAAATAATCATAAAGCCAATCCCAGAAAATTTTGGAATAGTATTTCATCAATATTATCCCCAGGCAAAAAAGAGAACCCTGACCCAGACACACCAGACCTCCACCTAGCTACCCAATTTAACTCCTTTTTCACAGACTCCATAGGAAAACTCACCTCTTTTTCCCCTAACATCATCTCCCCCAACTTAACTGATAACAAAAACTTACCATCCATGAACCCTAAGTCCTCCCCTTTTACTCTCAAATCCATTCCTACCCACACTATAAAAAACTCTTACAAAAGTTAAAACCTTGCTCTAATGCCCCAGATGACATTCCATCCAACTTTCTCCAACTAGCTGCTGATGGCATAGCCCTTCCAATCAGCATCCTAATCAATCACTCCATTCAGGAGTCCTATGTACCATACCTCTGGAAAAAAGCCTTCATCATCCCCCTCCATAAAGGAGGTACAAACTGTTCAATCTCCAACTTTTGCCCTATTGCTATCCTATCCCCTATCTCTAAGATACTCAAAAAATGTATTCACTTCCAACTATTACCCTACCTATTGGACAACCAACTCATAACTCCTACCCAACACGGGTTTATACCAAGACATAGCACCACCACTGCCCTTCTTTCCTTCCTCAAAATCATTAACTCTGCTCGTGACTCTGGGAACAGAGTTTCTACGCTCCTCCTTGACTTATCTAAAGCTTTTAGGTTCATAGGTTCATAGGTTCATACTAGGCTATCTGCCCGAGGGCATTTATAAGCCTAGCCCATTGTTTTGTGGCTTACGCCACCCCTTTAGTATGGGGAACTATACCCATTATTTTGCTGTGCCTCTGTCGAGCAGTGACACTGAGGTAATTCCTGGGGTATATCTGCGATCTCCCATCCATTGGTCAAGATTTCTCTTGAACAAGGCCAGCGAGGTGCTCTGCCTCACATGTACCAGGATTTTGTTCCACAGCATAGGGAGTCTTTGGGTGATGAATCTATCTCTCCAGCACGTCCTATTAATAGCCGTGTCGAGGTTTAAGTCTCCGCCCTTGTGGCTCTGATGGATCTAGATTTTTGAGGTGAAGCATATTCATCAAATCTGGGTTTGACATGGCCTTGTATGTTAGGCAAAGGTCACCTCTGAGCAAGCGGTGCGACTGAATAGAGCTGGAGTTCTTTCAGTCGGGCAGCATAGGACAGATTTTGAGACCCTTTATCCTTTTGGTGAGGAACTTTTGTGGCCTCTCCAGCTGCTGCAAGTGTCGGGTCAGATACATTCTGAATGGGGCATTGTACTCAATCATTGGTCTGATGAGTGATGAGTAAAGGGAGACTATGACCTCCCTTGATCTAGATGAGAATCCCTTCATGATAAGGTGGGCAATGTAGAAGGACTTCCTAACTACTTTAGCTACATGGGTGTCGAATGACAGACTACTATCAACCTGGGTCCCCAGGTCCCTGATAACTTCTTCTGTGCTCAGTGGATTGCCACCTATTTGGTAGCTAGGGGTAACCTTGTTTTTCCCGAAGGGTATGACTATGCATTTTTGGCATTTAACTTTAGGCCGTGGCTTTGGCACCAGTTATCCGTTTCTGTGAGACCCTTCTGAAGGATATCTGTGTCAGATGTGTTTTCTACTATGGCCCAGTTTGCAGTCATCTGCAAACTTTGTCAGCCATAACCCTCCTGTGTTTGCTTGTACTGGAAAAGTAGATGCCAAACAAGAGTGGGCCCAGGACTGAGCCCTGTGGGACACCACTTGTGACAGGCTTTGAGTCTGACATGGCGCCAGCAACTCTGACCCTGTGGGTTTTGTCACTCAGCCAGTTTGCAACCCATCTTGTGATGTATGGGTTAACATTTAAGCTGATGAGTTTTTCAATGATACCCGAGTGGGGTATTGTATCGAAGGCCTTAGCCAGATCGAGGTAGGCTGTATGGACTGCCTTTCCCTCATCAATGGCTTTGGTGACTGTTTCGAAAAAGTCAACCAAGTTTAAAAGGCATGATCTGCCTTTGACAAAGCCAAACTGGGTTGGATCCAAAGTCTGCAAATTCCCTATGTCTTTATTTATGAGGTCCATTATGATCCTCTCCATGGCTTTGCAGATAAGGCTTGTCAAGCTAATGGGCGGTAATTTCCAGGGTCTGTGGAGGCACCGCCTTTGTGAAGTGGGACCACAGTTGCAGTGCGCCACTCCCTGGGTAAGTATCCAGAGGTAAGACTTTGATTAAACAGCTGTCCTAGCTGTGGGTTTAATTCCTCATTGAGTTCGTGGAGCACACAGCCGGGGACACCATCGGGTCCCATGGATGCTGTGTTTTTGCTTTGGAGAGAGCAGTTCTCACTTGGGCTGGAGATGTTTGGGGGCTGCACTCATTTGGTATAGATATCTCTCCTTTTGGGGAGGGGAGAAGTTTGCACTGAACCTGTCAGCCAGTATGTTGGCAATGTCTGTAGGATCAGTAATCTTCACATCATTTTGAACTAGTTCTGAGCATATCTGGGAGTTTCCTCCTAGGTTTCTAACATAGCTAAAGAAGGCCTTATGATTGTCTTTTGAGTCTTTAGCTATTTTTCTCTCGAAATTTGCTTTGGATGATTTTATGAGAGCTCTTAGTTTTTACTTATAGTGATCAAGGGTGTCTTACCTTTTAAGGATTTTGCTCTATCTTGTAGTAGCTTCCTCCTTTTGTTGTAGAGTTTGTTTATGGCTGGGGTCCACCAGACTGGACGCTTGCCTTTGGTACAAAGAGTCTTTGTTTTGCTTGGGATTGCCTTATCCATGCAGTCCTGCAGGTGCTGGTAGAAGGCGTTTGTAAGTGATTCAGCGGCTTGAGTATTGTTTTCCGCCGGCTCAGGGGCCTGAAAGGAGACCACACTAGTCTTTAGAAGTGTGAAGTCGGCTTTTGAGAAGTTCTTTACTGTGGTCTTTTTTATTTCAGTTGGGGGTGGGATGAGGACCTCCAGCGAGATTAGTTTGTGATCTGATCTCACCAGTGAGGGGCATACTTCCGGTGTTGAACATTGTGCTCCCATGTTCGTGATGATGAGATCAAGTATGTTATCTCCTCTTGTGGGGATGGTGACTAGTTGTTCCATGGCATTTGAGTTTATGAATTCCAGGAACTTTTGGGCTAGGGTGTTTGGGCTTGAGTAGTGTTCCCAGTCTATATTAGGGTAATTGAAGTCACCTAGTATGATGGTGTTTGGTGATACATTTATCCCCTCTAGTGTTTTCAGGAAGGCCATGTGAGTTTCCTGAGTTTGTGAGGGTGGCCTGTAACATGCTACAATTTGCAGAGCAGTCTTGCCTATGGTTAATTGCACCTGGATGGTCTCCGATGCATCGTGCGTTGCCACCAGTCTTGAGGTGTGGGTGTCCTTGATGAATATGGATACCCCCCCTCCTTTCTTGGTATTGTCCGGATTTTGGGGCCGGAACGCATGATTTGACACTGTCTCTCATGTGCTTCTACTTTCTAAACTCTCCCATCTTAATCTCTCCTCTTCATCTATCAAATGGTTCTCTAGCTATCTCTCAGCCAGGGAGCAAGCTGTAAAATGGAACTACTGCACTTCCTCTTTCCTTCACACCCCAAGAGGTACCCCAAAGCTCTATTTTAGGTCCTTTACTATTTAACATTTTCATCAATGATTTCCATCAAAAGATCCCCAATGCTAAACTGGTGCAATACGCAAATGACTCCACTATCATCTGCTCAGCCAAAACTCTTCCTTTACTAATAAACCTTACGCAAGAAGCCTTCTCCTCCACTGAGTCCTGGATGCTTGACAATCACTTAGCTCTAAATGCCTCCAAATCTAAAATGATGATCTTTACCCCTTCTAGACATACTGCTGCTGACAAAGCATCCTTCTCTACACTTCGCCTAAACAAACAACTATTAAAATAGTTCCCCATACAAAACTTCTGGGCGTTCTTATCGATGACCAGCTAAAATTTGATATCCACCTACAAACCAATATTAAAAAGACTCATCAAAAACTTGGTATGCTTTATCGACACAGACACTACCTTTTAGTCTTCTAGACAACTCCTATCTACCACCTACCCTCCCTTTTGTATGGAGTTCCGCTACTCTCTAACCTCCAATCATCCCTAAAATCTAAACTTTCCTCATGTTATAACAAAATTGCAAAGTTTGCCACAGGATCCAAATCCTCTACTCACCATTGCAACTCCCTACATGCTCTAAATTGGTTGGAACTCCCAAGCTACCTAAATTTCATTCAACTAACTACAGCACACAAGCTAATTTTAAAACCTTCTAACTGTCCATCACTCTCCTCTTCCCTAAAACTTCACCAGCCACATAGAAAGCTTAAATCCACAAATCAGAACCTCTTAGAACTTTACAAGCCTTTACACACACCAGGGCAACTTCTACTATCATTCTCCCTTGCCAGATTATGGAACTCTCTTCCCCCTTACATTAGAACTACCCCTAACCTACCATCCTTTAAAACCCTACTCCACTCTCACCTCTACTCCCTCTGGGACTGTACCCATCCTACCTGATTCCTGATATCTATCCCTATTCTATTCTACTCTAATCTCTTCCACTGCTTCAATTCATCTCTCTAAATTTCCTTTGCCTAAATACATGTAGTGTATTAAAGGAACATAAATGTATTGTTTTTGCTAATACCTTATAAGTGATTGACTCAGCTCATATATTTCAAGATATGTAAAATCTTGCCTTGCTGTATATTGAATGTTAAACTGTTGTTCTCATATGCTGTACTAATACATTGTATATTGTATATTGTCTTTCTGTCTGGAGCTTTTCTCCTCGGGCCTGCATTGAAAACGGGCTACCTTGGCCCAATGGACTTTCCCGGTTAACAAACTGAAATAAATAAATAAATAAATAAATAAATAGTAGCACACTAGACTGGGCCATGGGCCACCAATCACCACTCAATTAAGTCCCTAGCTACACTCTACTCTCACTAGAGTGTAGAGGCAGGCCCTCTTTTGTGGAATAAAGCTGGATTAGTGCTCAGAAACTGTAAAAATAGACCGGGTCTAGCAAATCTGAACCAAGTCTATGCTAGGCTAAAAGTGCAGGAAACAACAAAACTACAGTAAAGTACAGTTAAAAAGTAACAGCACACAGTAAAATACAATGCAAGAAGAGCAGATCAAGTAAAATGATACTTATTTTTCACTAGCAGGCAGTGGATGCTTCAGATGACACAGGAGATTGATTGCTTGTTGCTAACCTCTAAATTAACCAAAGGAAAAGGTCAGGACTGAGACTTATTCCAGTAATCCCCAACTAGATGGGTCCTTGGCTGCACAATTCTGCCACAAGGGTGCGGGGGGGGGGGGGCTTCTTAATGTAAAATGGGTGGTTTTAGTCCTCAAATGATACCAAACAGTATACATTCAGGAAGCCTAAGTCTGGTCTATGCTATAAAATGCAGAAGTACTAGAAATTCAAAGTGCAGGAAATTGCAGTCACAATAGCAAAAATAAATAAATAAATAGTTTAAATAAAGCAGTAATTCAGTAGAATACTCCCACAAGAGTGTAGACCACAAACCTTCCTGCTGTAAAATAACTGGTCTGGAACCCAAGTGCTTAAACCAAAACAAAGACATTTAGAATAACAGGCACAATACTCCTCAGAAAATCCCAGCATAGAAGGGTGTATGTTACACTTGCCTGTCACAGGAGTCTAGACCGCAATCCTTCTTAAGGTAAAAGAACTGGTTTGGAACCCAAGTGCTTAAACCAAACCTAAGACACTTTCAGAATAACAGACACAATAAGCCTTCAACCAGCAATTACCAGCTTAAAAGGATGTAGGGTATCCTCTCCTACCACAAGAGTATAGACCACAAAACTTCCTAATGTAAAATAACTAGTTTGGAACCCAAGTGCTTAAATGAGAACAAAGACACTTAGAACAATAGCCACAATAATCCTTTACCAGCAATTCCCAGCTCTGAAGGCCAGAGGCTACCTTCTCTCCCAATAAGAGTGTAGACCACACACCTTCTTAATGTAAAATAACTGGCCTGAAACCCAAGTGCTTAAACCGACACTAAGAGGTTTAGAATAACAGCTGCTAGTAAGCAGTAATAAATGAAGCAGAATAAGTGCAACTGAACAACTTTAAGAATAAACAGCAAAAACAAAATAAAGTAATAATGTAGGAAGAAATACAGATACAGTAAGAGCAGCTGAATAAAGCGCATTTTTAAGTTAACTGGGAAAGAAGGAAACAGAAGATAATTCAAGGTTAAGAAACTAAGAGGGTGGGCCTTCCCAACTGATCTCTCAGTACTCAGTAGAATGAGCTGAGATGGGACAAGAAGGAGTGTCTAAAATCAAATTTATACTGGGGATGGGCAACTCAAAAAACACTAAGTTTAAAAAAAGAACAACAGTTGGGCAGGTGCATGGGAAAAATAAAATGCAAACAGAGATCACCAATATTCAGGCAGAGTACAGCAAGCAAGCCAAACAAGCACTCCAGCTAAATAGTGATGCCTTCAAATAATTCAAGCTAAATGAAGACTGCCATTTCTCAGGTCCTCAAACTAATTAGCTGATGTTATTCATTGTATTCAGAGGAATTCTTTGCTAACTTTTCTAACTGACCCTAGCCATGACCTCTTAAAACTCAAACTGAACAGAAAACCTAAAACAAAAAAAAATGTAATATAAGAAAGAGATAAAAAAAATAAAAGTAACTAAACCTTAAATGAAAAACTTCAATTCAAAATAAAATGCAGACAGAGGAATACAATTATTTTCTTCACAGTTAGTAATGGCACTTGTACACATAGCAAGCTTTTCACTTCAGACAGGGCAAGTAGACAAACAAGTATTTACAGTACTTGCATGTTTTTTGTTTGTTGTCTTTTTTCCAGTTTCATGCTAATGTATACCTTTTGCAGAAAGTATTTTTTTTATACACCTATCAAGGGGTTTGTAAAAACAGTCGTATAATTCATTATGAAGGAGTAGACCGTATTTTTTTACAGTTAAAAGAATCAAAACTTTATTCTAAATTAAACTGAATGTGTATATGTG
This sequence comes from Protopterus annectens, assembly GCF_019279795.1. Classification (NCBI taxonomy): domain Eukaryota; kingdom Metazoa; phylum Chordata; order Ceratodontiformes; family Protopteridae; genus Protopterus; species Protopterus annectens. The sequence continues at coordinate 578,180,403 of NC_056745.1, read as the reverse complement.
TACCTGATAAAACAGGAAAGCACTTGAACAAAAAACTGCTGGCACATGACAAACTATTGAAATGCAACACAGGAACGGCAAGCAGAATAGAGTCTGAACTCTGTTTTAATAAATACTGTCACAATGAAGCGCTTTTCGTTTGCTTACAAATCTACAAATCTGAAGAGGTTTGCCTTGTAAGCAAACGAAAAGCGCTTTGTTGTGACAGCATTTATTAAAATAGAGTTCAGAGTCTATTCTGCTTGCCATTCCTGTGTTGCATTTCAAAACAGGAAAGCAGATTGGTGGGCAGCGTCCATTTACCAGTATTCCTTTTCTTAAGGATGGATTAGTGATATATGTTACACCATTGTCAGATGTAATACAACTGAATGTATGCATTGTGGTGGTTTTAGGATTTACATAATGTCACATTGACACATATGATCGTGTATCGTCATAGCTTGGCTACAGCATTCTGCATATAACAAGCTTGAGTGCATTCGTAGCTGCAATTCATGTACTCAGGCTTCTCATATTGCAAGTAAATGAAACATACAGAAATGTTTTTTACATGACCCAAGAGTCTATATGCCCTAAAACCCCTTAGTTTGTTATTCTCACTCAGAGACCTTCAGTTCCAAGGAAAGATGCTCACTGACAGGCTGTACAAAATCTGCGGCAGTCTTTCTACAGGGGGCTGCAAGATTAGCTCACTTACTGAACATGTGTACTGCTATATTATCTATATGCAAATTGAGTAACAGTACAACAAACAATTGAAAACTTGAACTGTTATATTTTAGTAGCCTAGGACATCAGCACAGATGATCCATGGAAGTGACTATATGTTGGTAGGTTTGTACATGAGGTTAGGACATGCACAAAGGCAACATACAAACACACTTTTTCTCTCCACTCTCCCCCTGCCCCCCCCCCTCTCTCTCTCTCTATATATATATATATATATATATACATATATATGTGTACATATATATATATATATATATATATATATATATATATATATATATATATATATATCTATATATGAATCTATGAACCTATGAATCTATGAACCTATATATATATATATATATATATATATATATATATATATATCTATCTATATATATATTTTTTTTCTCTCTTCTCTCCAATGATTAGCCTCACCATTCATCTAAGAGTTCTTCCATTCAACCATCCTAATAGCAGTTACAACAATGTATAAAAGAGCTGTTTGGCCATAGATTGACATGCAGGTGGTGTTTGTTTCCCCCATCCCCTTTTCTTGATAGTGATAAATGTGTTCTGCCAAAGCAGGGAATTGCAGTGCTAAACACTGTGTTGTATTTATACTTTCATAAACTTGCTGATTCCTACTGGCAGACTAAAGTGTTGCTTGACAGGCCATAGATAGGTTCATAGGTTCATAGGTTCATACTAGGCTATCTGCCCAAGGGCATTTATAAGCCTAGCCCATAGTTATGTGGCTTTCGCCACCCCTTTAGTTTGAATAAAAACTATGCCTATCATTAATCTGTGCCTCTGTCAAGCAGTGACACTGAAGTAATCCCTGGGGTATATCTGCGATCTCCCATCCATTGGTCAAGATTCCTCTTGAACAAGGCCAGCGAGGTGCTCTGCCTCACATGTACCAGGATTTTGTTCCACAGCATAGGGAGTCTCTGGGTGATGAATCTGTCCCTCCAGCACGTTCTATTTATAACCGTGTCAAGGTTTAAGTCTCCCGCCCTTGTGGTTCTGAGGGATCTAGATTTTATGAGGTGAAGCATATTCATCAAATCTGGGTTTGACATGGCCTTATATGTCAGGCACAGGTCACCTCTGAGCAAGCGGTATGAGACTGAATAGAGCTGGAGTTCTTTCAGTCAGGCAGCATAAGACATATTTTTGAGACCCTTTATCCTTTTGGTGAGGAACTTTTGGGGCCTTTCAAGCTGCAGCAGGTGTCTGGTCACATACATTCCGAACGGGGCATTGTACTCAATCATAGGTCTAATGAGTGATGCGTACAGGGGGACGATGACCTCCCTTGATCTAGATGTGAATCCCTTCATGATCATGTGGGTGATATAGAAGGTTTTCCTAACTACTTTAGCAACATGAGTGTCAAACGAAAGGCTACTGTCAACTTGGGTCCCCAGATCCCTGATGACTTTTTCTGTGCTCAGTGGATTGCCACCTATATGGTAGCTAGGGGTAACCTTGTTTTTCCCAAAGGGTATGACTATGCATTTTTTTGGCGTTTAACTTCAGGCCATGGCTCTGGCACCAGTTATCCGTTTCTGTGAGGCCCTTCTGGAGGATATCTGTGTCAGATGTGTTTTCGACTATGGCGCCCAGTTTGCAGTCATCTGCAAACTTTGTCAGCCATAACCCTCCTGTGTTTGCTTGTACTTCAGAAAAGTAGATGCCGAACAAGAGTGGACCCAGGACTGAGCCCTGTGGGACACCACTTGTGACAGGCTTTGAGTCTGACATGGCTCCAGCAACTCTGACCCTGTGGGTTCTGTCACTTAGCCAGTTTGCAACCCATCTTGTGATGTATGGGTTTACATTCAAGCTGATGAGTTTTTCAATGATACCTGAGTGGGGTATTGTGTCGAAGGCCTTTGCCAGGTCGAGGTAGGCTGTATGGACCGCCTTTCCCTCATCAATGGCCTTGGTGACTGTCTTGAAAAAGTCAACCAAGTTTAAGAGGCAGGATCTGCCTTTGACAAAGCCAAACTGGGTTGGATCCAAAGTCTGCAAGTTCCCTATGTCTTTATTTATGAGTTCCATTATGATCCTCTCCATGGCTTTGCAGATAAGGCTTGTCAAGCTAATGGGGCGGTAATTTCCAGGGTCTGTGGCGGCACCGCCCTTATGAAGTGGGACCACAGTCACCGTGCGCCACTCCTTGGGTACGTATCCTGAGGTGAGGCTAAGATTAAACAGCTGTCCTAACTGTGGGTTTAATTCCTCATTGAGTTCATGAAGCACACAGCCGGGGACACCATCCGGTCCCATGGATGCTGTGTTTTTTGCCTTAGTGAGGGCAGCTCTCACCTGGGCGTTGGAGATGTTTGGGGGGCTACAATCCTCTGGAATAGATATCTCTCCTTTTGGAGGAGGGGAGAAGTTTGCACTGAACCTGTCAGCCAGTATGTTAGCAATGTGTGTAGGTTCAGTAATTTTCACATCATTTTGAACTAATTCTGAGCATATCTGGGAGTTTCCTCCTAGGTTTCTAACATAGCTAAAGAAGGCCTTATGATTGTCTTTAGAGTCCTTGGTGATTTTTCTCTCAAAATTTGCCTTGGATGATTTTATGAGAGCTCTTAGTTTTTTACTTATAATGATCAAAGGTGTCTTACCTTTCAAGGATTTTGCTCTATCTTGTAGTAGCTTCCTCCTTTTGTTGTAGAGCTTGTTTATGGCTGGGGTCCACCAGACTGGATGCTTGCCTTTGGTACAGAGAGTCTTAGTTTTGTTTGGGATTGCCTGATCCATGCAGTCCTGTAGGTGCTGGTAGAAGGCATTTGTAAGTGAGTCAGCGGTTTGAGTAATGTTTACCACTGGCTCAGGGGCCTTAAAGGAAACCACACTAGTTTTTAGAAGTATGAAATCGGCTTTTGAGAAGTTTTTCACTGTGGTCTTTTTTGTTTCAGGTGGGGGCGGGATGAGGACCTCCAGCGAGATTAGTTTATGATCTGATCTCACCAGTGAGGGGTATACTTCTGGTGTTGAACATTTTGATCCCATGTTCGTGATGATGAGATCAAGTATGTTTTCTCCTCTTGTGGGGATGTGGCTAGTTGTTCCATGGCATTTGAGTTTATGAACTCCAGGAATCTTTGGGTTAGAGTGTTCGGGCTTGAGTAGTGTTCCCAGTCTATATTAGGGTAGTTAAAGTCACCTAGTATGATGGTGTTTGGAGATACATTTATCCCCTCCAATGTTTTCAGGAAGGCCATGTGAGGTTCCTGAGTTTGAGAGGGTGGCCTGTAACATGCTACAAATTGCAGAGCAGTCTTGCCTATGGTTAATTGCACCTGGATGGTCTCCGATGCATCGTGCGTTGCCACCAACCTTGAGGTGTGGGTGTCCTTTATGAATATGGACACCCCCCCTCCTTTCTTGGTGTTGTCTGGATTTTGGGGCCGGAACGCATGATATGAGGTGAAACCTGTTAGTGCTGGGGTGCTCTCAGGAGCCTTGAACCAGGTTTCTGTCACAGCACAGACATCGATGTTCTCCATATTGAGAAGGGCCTCGAGTGCGTGCATCTTGAGATTGAGACTTCTGGCATTGAGCAGCATTACCCTTAGTTTTTTTCCTTTTTGGTGTTCTAGGGTGGTAGGTTTAGAATTTGAGCCTTGCCTAAAAAAGGCACTATGGGGGTGGCAAGATGCCATGTCCTTTCCCCAGCTTCTTTACTGCTACAGCAGCTTAGGCCTCTGTCAGGTGGCAATGCCACAGCAACTTGAAATGCAGACATCCCTCCAGGTTGGATGACACAGCAATAGCCACTTATCCCTATCCTTCCTTGATCAATGCCCAGATCATTGTTTGAATCTAGGTTATTCGGGTTGTAGTCATGGCTCCATCCCTCTGTGCCATGCAGCCAAGCTTGCAATGCAATATTTGTGTACCAAAGGGAAATGCTCTTGCAAACTATAATATTGTCAGTATGGCTGTTAAAGCAGTGTACTGTATGTACTATGACAGAAATACCACTGTATAACATTGAAAATAATAGACAACAGTAAGAAAAAAAGAGAGGTCCATGGATGAGAAACAGAGCTTTAGCAAGAGGCAACTGTGGCATAACAAAGCAAGATGCAAAATGGTGCTTAGTTAATCTTTACTAAAAGGCATAATAGTTCCAGTAAAGAAGGAGAAGAAGAAGAGGAGGAAGATTATGGCTAAAAATGGAATTTTGGTGTGGTTATATGCAGGTAGACCCTTAAAGAGAGACATTAGAAACAAAAATGTAAATAGCTATAAAATGGAGTTTTATGATTTTTGTATGATTTGGAAATAAAAAAGCAGATGATTTGTAAATAAAAAGCAGAAAAAAAAAACAGATGTGATATCGTTTTAGTAAATTGTGAAGATGTGAAGAAACTACTAATGGCTTTATTCCTTCATAAGACTGTCAGATGCTACTGGCCAAGATGTTTATCTGCTTTTGGATTTAAATTCAATAATGTAGATGTATTATCTAGTCAGATTTTGGTGATATTTTATGTGATGAAAAGTATAACTTTTCTGTCACAATTTACTGTTGGAGTATCGGACTAGTGCTTTTGATGGTTGCCACAAAATCCTTTTCATGTGAAAATAATTTTTTTTAGTCAGGAAGTAAGACTGACTTACAAGGACTCCTCTCTCCCCTTGAGAGACACTTTTATTGGTAGACACATGGATCAGGCTCCAACTTCTTTTGTTTTTCCCTATTCAATTTATAAGAAGAAAAAGAAAAGTAAATTGGAGTCTTTGGTCAAGAAAACAGCTTCTTTTTCACCTCAGCCATCATTAGGTTGCTCTGCTGTGGCAATCCCAGGATAATTCTGTCATATGTAAATATTAATATAAGCCACAGGCTTGTTCTCTTAAATGTAACAAAATTGTGTTAAATGTTGAATGTCAAAAATGTAACAGCAGTGCACTCTGCTGGAAGAAAGCTGATAAGTCCAGCATTGTATGATTGTTTGAGCTCAAACTCAGAGCTGTGATGTCTGGACCAGCAGATTATTTCTATTGTTTCGAGACCAGAGTTAATTGCTAGATTTTATATATATATATATATATATATATATATATATATATATATATATATATATATATATAAAATGTCTCTAATTGCTGTGGTTTCCTGACCAGGTGCAAGATCAAAGATATGTTAAACTCTGAGTTTCTGTTAGCCTGGGAACCAGAGAAGAATGATGTCATCTAAAATGAGTCAGCAGTGATGCATTATCAATTTAAAAAACTGTATCAGAGCAAGAAAGAGAGAGAGCAAGAGCATTTTGGATTTTGTCTAAACCTGACAACAACTCACCAGTACTCTGCTTTTGCTCTGTATGTAAGTTTATTTAGAACTATGATTGCTGTTAAGAAAAGATAGAAAATAGTAAGTTTAGTCTATCTGTTTTCTATATTTATGTCAGAACTATTCTACATTATTATTTTAAGCATTTTCCTGTGATGTCTGAACTCTTTGTTAGCACTGTGCAGTAAGAAGTATTGTCTTGTGTTTTTATTATTTATTATTAAATATATTTTAAACCTTTTAACTGTGGCTGTTTTGTGTAGAGATAATTTCACTTCTAGAGTACTTTGCATGTATATAGTGATACTGTACAAAGCCACTCCAATAAGCCTTTAAAGTTCTGGTCACACTTACTAACTGGATAATAATATTGAACAGTAATAATTGGACACCCTTTGGTAAGGGCCTTTTTAGTAGCTGATATTAACGGTTCTGGTGGCAGTGGATTACTACCTTATAGCCTAGGCAGAAGGGGCATGCCTAGTGAACTTGTGCCAGCCTTCACCAGGAGTGTCTGTGTGTTTGTATATAAATCATATCTCAAAGTGTGTGTGTGTTTCAGCTACTTTGGCAGGGACATGAAGCACTGGTTGGACAGAGAGAGTGCTAGGATGACTTGGGACCCTGTCTAAGGACCTCACTCTATAGGTGTGCCAGTGGGGAGTCTTACTGGGGGTCTGGAGAGAAAGGGAGAAACCAGCCCCAGACTGACTGTGATCTCTGTGTGCTCTTAAGGGAAATTGTACTTTACTGTGTATGTATTTGTTATCTTTCCCAATGTGGGTGCCCCTCTTTTCTGGAAGTTCTCCCAGGAACAGGAATTATAAAAGTTTGGCATTTTTTCACTTGTGTCACATAGGACAGACAAGAAGAATTGGCTGGGTTTTGCTAAGAGTTTATTTCAAGTATTAAAAGTGAATTTAAAAAGAAAATATTTCCGTTCTCTCAAATTCTGATTCTGAATCTAAGGGACAAGAATTAGACATGGACTGTGTTTCTCAAGTTCACACTCCAAAAGAATAGAGAATTTAACTTGGTAAAGTTTTGTTTGTTTGTTCGTTTGTTTGTTTGCTTGTTTGTTTGTTTTTAGATCTTCCACCTGAAGAGTTAAACTTTTCTGAAAACTATTGCCAGAATGATGGAGGTATTTCAGTGGGAGCACAAAGAAATGCTATAATCCCAGTAAAGATGCTATGATTTGTTACAAGTGGATTTTCATCAACTTCCAGCTGTTCCTCCTGTTTTATCAACTTTATGGAGCACTCTCTTTGCAGCTAACAGTTTGCTTGATAGTCAGTCCCCTGCCCCCAGTAAGTCTTATAAATTGTATAAGGTTTCTCATACCCATAGATTTCTTTGTTCAAACTCTGTATCAGAGCCTACAGTGATTCTTCTGTCAAAACTGTCTTCTCCAAAACATCTTTTGGCAGCAAACCGTATTCCTTCTGACAAAAATAAAAAAACACAGATTTATTCCTGGTCTAGTCACTTTAATATGCAACACTATTCTTACTTGGCCCCACCCTCTCATTCCAGTAAAGCTTTCCCAAAATCTAGGTCTTCACTTCCCTCTTAGGATCTCCCTCTGTGGCAACAGATAACTTCACCTAGGCTCTGTGAGTCATTCAAAAGGCTACAGCTGACAGTGAGACACTTATAGGTTTATAGGTACATAGGTTGGTACTAGGCTATCAACCCTAGGGCCTATACAAGCCTAGTCATAACAATTCCCTGGCTATGTATTCCCAAAGTATTTACTTCCCTGGACTTATACTAATTTTCAATGTATTCTGCTGCATCTGTCCAATCAAACCACCAAGTTTCTTCTTAGATTAGGTCAAATGCAATCTTGGGGGTATCAAAAACAGTTGCCCCATATTTAGTAGCAGAAAGGTTCTATTCTCAGGGGATAATAAAACCAGTTGCCTCAAATTTAATAGAGGATGGGTTTTATTCAAGAATCTTTCTGGTGGCAAAGAAGGAATTTGGAGACCTGTCATATCTTTGGTAGCCTTTTTATTACACGGAAACCTCTTTTTTCTGTGAGCATCAAAATCTTAACCAACTATATCAGAAGTAGTGAATATAGTAACAGAAATAAAACAATTGGAATTGAGATATTTAAAAAAAGGTAGGAGTAAATTATATAGGAAAAAATGGGAATTGTGGGAACAATACATACAGGAGAGGAATGAGTTTTAAAAGAAGGCAGGACTTAAATGAGTTATGTAATATTTGACTGAAAATGATTGGGTAGATTATAAGTGATGTATAATGTTTGCAAATGGGAGTGTGTCAGTATGGTTTGTGATGTAAAATGTTGGCAAGGAATTGAATAATTTATGTAATGTTGCTTAGGTTATATTATATATAGCAATATATGTGAAGGATAATGTTTGTTAATTTTAACTTGTCAATACAGTTTGATTACTTTTATATAAATGTATATGTGCCTGTGTCAGAAGTGATAATTCAAAAAGGGTGTTTTAAAAAAAATCCGTATGCTTTCTATGCAGTGTCTGTTGTCTCTCCTTTCACCTTTCAGCTTTCCAGTAAGTCTGGATATCACTGTTAATGCTGTCACTGATGCTACTTGTCATTGTGGCAGTGTGCCTGTGACTGAGAGCACTAGTCTGAGATACAGTACCAGAGCCATGGCTTCTTTTTAGTTGTTAGTCAAAATCAGACATCGTTGGTGGAAAGAAGTAATGTCTTTTTCCAGGCATTTGCATTGCTTTGTGTGAAAGCTGAAAACATTATCACTATAAAACAATCATTGCTATGGCTTGCGGGTATATGGGAGGGGTTGCATCATATGTCTGTGAGAACTGGAGTCAGTTTGTGACTGTTTATGTCATTTAATTAATGTTAAACAGCCAGAGTTTGTGTGTGTGTGTGTGTGTGTGTGTGTGTGTGTGTGTGTGTGTGTGTGTGTGTGTGTGTGTGTGTGTGTGTATCTGCATGATTCCTTTTAACTGTACTTAGCTGTCAGAGGCATCACTAATTCTGGTTCAAAATGTTGCTCAGTACTTCCTACAATTGGAAATTGGTATGAGAAAAGGTGGTGGATTGCAATCAAAAACACTGAAATCATTATTAAATATGAATAATCATTATAGCTACATATGTTTTTACTTCACAAGATTAATAGAACTCACATTTGCAATTTCAACTTTCCATGATAACAGTACCAATATTTAAATTATCTGTCTATCTATTTTCTTTAATTGTTGAGGTAAACCATTGAGGGATTTGTGTGGGTGTTGATGTGTGTGTAAATCCATTCACACAAACTGGGGTGCAAAAGGTTGCATTGTGTGCATTTGGCAACAGAGAAATGGATCACATTACTCTAGCCATTATGTATGTATTCATTTCATCACAATCTGACAAATTAGATATTTATATAAAATCATGTTTAATGATATAATGGGAGTTGGAGAATTCAGAAGTAATGCACTTACAGATCAGATACACCATATCTAAAATATGGTGGCTAATAAAGACAAGAAGAGAATTCCCAGTGCAATAGCCTGAACAAAATCCATTTGGATTGGCTTATAGTAGGCTATAACAGATAAGGTGATGGAGCAGATGAATATTAATACTTTTCTCAATGATATTTAATGGCAAGGGGAGGACAATTGTCCTGAAGTTGTTACTCTTTCCTGAAATTTAGGCAGTGACAGATCATTTTTAATGGAATGGAAACTGGACATTGCAGTATGTCCACTACTAGTTTTACACTGCAGCTGTTGAAGTCTTGAGCTGAAGTTATTGAGACTCTGCATTCTCTATAGTTACATGGAAAAGGTATTCTGAAGCTGGGAACTGAAGATTTCCCTCGTCAGTGCATCAGCTAAACATTTCCCATATACGATCATCCTATACATGTTGTGGTTTCATGGAGATATCCAGCTATCATCCCAGGCAAGTGACCCAGCTCAACACACAGTGGTGATTGCTTGACTGCTCAGTACCTCTGTTGACCAGAGTGTCTGCAGTATATGGCTCAGTTATGGCTTGGTTATGACATCATGACAAAAAAGTCAATCACGAACCTTTGGATCAAGGTACTCTGATTATGTTTGAAGATGATGCTTCTTTAAGATAGCCAACTGCATGTCTGTGAGCAGTTCACCACTCATGTTCGAAAACAGACAAGCTGATTATATCAGTCACACATCTCCAGATAAATCTATCAGGACTAAAGTCTTCCTTCAAAGCTACAGATTCAATAAGTGTTACCTTACAAATGACTGCAGTCACTGTCTAACATAGTCTGAAATACTTTCACGTACATCTGCACAAGGAGACAGAGTTTCCCCTTCTGCAATGTGTATTCCCACTGAGGTGACCCAACTACGAGTGACATGCTGCCAAGCAGCCAGACACTGACTCTGTTAATCATTTTCTTTCCTATTCCCATATATTGTCATCTTGCAACTTGGGGAGAATGTCACCCATTAACCATTTGCTGTGCCCTGGTAAGAAATGGAACCTGGATCTAGCATTGATAGACTTTTGTAGAAGGTACACTTTGGGCATGAAACGTTTCTACTCTATGGGTGTTAATATGTTGCTGTACAGTAGTTTTCTAACAATGTTTTTGTTCTGCTGACATAAACTGTATATTTTATGGCACAGATCCTCCTAATTTAGGTGGCTGTGGAATGCAAATCAGTAGTGATCACCTAATCAATATGCATGCTTTTACACAAACTATGAAGTGACTACTGCATTACTCTGAATTTTTGTAACAGAATCACAAAAGGATATAATACCTGAGTCTCCACAAGCTCCCAGAGTACACGGCTACCCTGTTCATCTCTCTTAACCCTACCCCAAAGTGTACTGTTGCAGTCATCTGACACTCTGTATCCCACCTGTGCAACTGATGATGACCGTTTCCTGCCTATCTTCCTAACCTTGTGTGGGTGATAGTGATATTCGATGTATAGTATGGTCAATCATATATGACTGTGTGTAGCCTGGGTGTGACACCACATGCATCACACTCATAGTAGACCAGATGCTACTTGATTGTCATTGCTGCAATAATGCTGTACCCACTTCTGCCTTGGCTTTGGAAGTGCTGCTATGTCTTCCTTCCCTGTCTTTCTACTCTGCCCTTCTGCTGCTTCTATGACTTGCATGTCAGATCCTACCAACATTTTTCACCTGGTGGTTCATGTGCAGCACTATGTTGTGGACCATGACACACGCAAGTAATATCTGTCTGAATTTCTGAACATATATAGAATATATATATATATATATATATATATATATATATATATATGTGTGTGTGTGTGTGTGTGTGTGTGTGTGTGTGTGTATATATATATATATATATATATATATATATATATATATATATATATATATCTTTAAAGGCAGACAAAGTAGCATTTTGCTTGACCTATAGTACTATAAGTAGAAATACAGTGAGGTAGGAACCTATTCCTTCAGTTAGTCTTGTTTATTTGTTAGTGTAGCTGTAAATCCCCAATATGGATGCTTACAGAGGTGCTGGTTTTGTGAGAAAATAGGAGATTAAATAGGACAGGGTCTTTCATGGCTCAAAAAGTGAAACACTGGACACCTCAGTGCAGCTGGTAGGCTACTGGTTATAAGAAGAGTTGTACTAATGTTTTTGAAAGTTGAAGGATTGAAGGATTTAATGTCTTCAGTTTTCTTGGCTAAAAATCACAGTTAAGCAGTATGCTTGGATTTCTACATACCTACACACAAGAGTGCAGTGATAAGATGGCTACTTTGTATCTTAAAGCTAGTCCCTTGGAAAATAACTGAGCCAATTTTTAATGATTTCCTAACCAAGGAAATATTATGGAAAAATGAGATAGAGTGAGAGAATTATTCACATAAGTATCCAGGTCTCTTATGACAGCACCTGTAAGAAGAGGAGTAACCCATCCACCATATGAGAAGGGAGCAGCTTTTTTTCTGCTTGACACTGTGCTATGATTCTTTACATTTGGTTTGAGACCATTTTCAGTACACCAGATATGTTCATATTCTATCCCTTACTGGAGAAAGTTAATATCAATGGATGAGCAGATAACAATGCTTATCTTACAGCCACCAGTAAATCTGGTCAACCAAATTCCTGAGATATTGATTTGAAGGTCTGGAAAATAAATGGCAAACAAGAGATGTCCAGCACTGACACTGTCACACTCCACTGGTTACAACTTTATGTTCAGAAGATGTTACCAACAACTTTCACAACTTGGGATTATAGCCAGTTTGCAAACCAGTGGACAATATAAAGGTTTACATTCTTTCCAAATTTTCAATAATATTAGCATGGAGGATAGTGTTAAAAGCCTTGTTAGGTCAAGATAAGCAACATGCACAGAGGGACCACTGTCCACAGCTTCTGCAACCTTTTTTTTAAAGAGGTTTACTAGGTTCCTATCCAGGTGGACCATTTTCAGGATCAGCCCAGGAAAAGTGAACACACAGTAAAAGTAGTCTGAGAAGTTGTTTATGGTACAGTTAAAAAGCACAAAAAAAACATTAAACATGCATAGACAATATGATAGCATTGTAGATGTATGTCTAACATAACAGGAATCTCTGGAATATAATATCCAGCATACAAAAGAATAACTACAAGTTGGAATCTATATAATATCATGTTATATACAATTTGTTTAGAGAGCTGTAGTATATTAGGTTCATAGGTTCATAGGTTGATACTAGGCTATCTGCCCTAGGGCATTTATAAGCCTAGCCAGAGTGTGTTTGGCTTTCGCCACCCTTTTAGATTTGTAGACTGTGCCTATGTATAGTAGGTCACAGAATATAGTCCCTTTATGGTTAGTTTATTGTGCCTCTGTCTAGCAGGGACCCAGAAGAGATCCCGGGGGTATACTTATGATCTCCCATCCATTCGTCAAGATTTCTGTTGAAGAGGGTCAGTGAGGGGCTCTGCCTAACCTGGACTGGGATTTTGTTCCAGAGGGATGGGAGTCTCTGGGATATGAATCTGTCCCTCCAGCATGTCCTATTTATTTCTGTGCTCAGGTTTAAGTCTCTAGAGCATGTAGCTCTAAGGGATTTGGATTTTTTGAGGTGGAGCATGTCCATTAATTCTGGGTTGGACATGGCTTTATATGTCAGGCACAGGTCGCCTCTGAGTATGCGGTAAGCAACTGAGTAGAGCTGGAGTTTCTTTAGCCTAACTGCATAGGGCATCTGTTTGAGTCCCTTTATCCTCTTGGTGAGGTACTTTTGGGGTCTTTCCAGTTGCTGCAGGTGTTGGGTAAGGTACATCCCAAATGGGGCATTGTATTCAATTATGGGTCTGATGAGTGATGAATAGAGTGGCACAAAGACCTCTCTTGATCTAGATGTGAAACCTTTCGTGATGAGGTGGACTATATAGTAGGTCTTTCTAACCACTTTGGCAACGTGATTGTCAATGAGATTACTATCTGCTTGGGTCCCCAAATCCCTAATTACTTCCTCCATACTTAATGTATTACCTCCTATGTGGTAGTCTGTGGGGACTTTGTTTTTCCCAAAGGGGATGACTATGCATTTTTTAGCATTTAACTTCAGGCCATGACTTTGGCACCAGTTATCTGTCTCTGTGAGACCCTTTTGGAGTATGCTTGTGTCAGCCAGAGTGTCTATTATGGCACCCAGTTTGCAGTCATCTGCGAACTTGGTCAACCATAGTCCTCCCGTGTTTGCCTGTACCTCAGAGAAATAAATACCGAACAAGAGAGGTCCCAGGACTGAACCTTGTGGAACTCCACTTGTGACTGGTTTAGAGTCTGACAAGGCATCTGCAATTCTGACCATGTGGGTTCTATCCCTAAGCCTGTTTGCAACCCATCTTGTGACATAGGGGTTGATTTTTAAGCTAGTGAGCTTATTTATGATACCTGAGTGGGGTATTGTGTCAAAGGCTTTTGTGAGGTCCAGGTAGGCTGTGTGGACTACTTTCCCATCTTCTATGGCCCTGGTAACTGTTTCAAAGAAGTCAACCAGGTTCAAGAGGCAAGATCTGCCTTTAACAAAGCTGAGCTGGGTAGGATCCAGTGTCTGGAGGTTTCCGATATCATTGCTTATGAGTTCCATGATGATACGCTCCACAACTTTGCAGACCAGGCTAGTCAGGCTTGTAGGGTGATAGTTTCCGGGGTCCGTTGTGGCACCTCCCTTGTGGAGCGGTACCACCGTTGTTGTACGCCATTCCTTGGGTACATATCCTGTGGTAAGGCTGAGCTTGAACAGTGACTTAATGTGAGAGTTAAGTTCCTCTTGTAGCTCATGTAAGACGCATCCCGGGACACTGTCCGGTCCCATTGATGCTGTGTTTTTTTGCTTTGGAGAGGGCAGCTCTCACCTGATCATCTGTGATGTCTGGAAGGTTACACTCTGTTGGGATGGAGATTTGCTCTTTTAGGGGGGATGGGGGGGGGTTGCACTGAATCTGTCTGCCAGGATGTTGGCAATGTCTGTTGGTTCAGTGTATTTTTTGTCATTTTGCACTCGGAGCATATCTGGGAGTTGCCGCCCAGGTTCCTGACATAACTAAAGAAGGCCTTGTGATTGTTCTTAGTATCTTGTGCAAGCTATAGTAACCAGATAATAAGGTAGATAGTGGAGGATAGGTTCAACAGAAAGTGAAATACAACAGAGGGAAGTGCGTGCTGTGAAGATTGGGAAGTTATGAAGTGGGAAAAGGAAAAAGAATATGGAGAATGTTGCAAGATGGAGGGCAGGAAATGGGCAAAATGTTGCAAGATGGAGGGCAGGAAATGGGCAATCTAGCATGGATATCATAGCATTAAGCTATGAGTTGAATGTACAGTGAGAGGACAGGCTGAGTATAATGGAGTTAAATAATGCATTATGGAGAATAGCATTTACAAGCATCTCTTGTGTGTAAACACTTAGTTGATGTCAGAAACTGGGGAAGGAGATGATGTCCCAGTTTATCTGAGAGTGATTCCCATGTCTGAGGTACTTTTACTGAGAAGCTGTAGTCAGTGGAGTGGAATTTTGTGATTGGGGCAGAGAGGGAGGGAGAGGTTTGTGATCTAAGGATGAATGATGTGGGTCTTTTTGAGAGTTGGCTGGAGACGAAAATGAAGGAGTCTTGGTATAAGAGTTTGTAGATTATGCAAAAAAAGGAAGAGTGAGCATCTTTAACTTATGGGAAGCCATTTTACTTTAAGATTTAAATGGTGATATTCTAGTTTGGGGAGCTAACGTGATAAAAATTACAGATTTGACTGGATAAAGTTTGCAAATCTGAGTGTGTTTTTTTTAATTGAGGCTTTGTCAGAAACAGAAAGTCTGTCTTCTAGGTGTGGTTTGAGAACTCCCTTTCCAATCCCTTGTCTAACTTCTGGTGACAGGAAATGTAATATTTTGTGGCCCAGAAAAATATGTTTTTTTTTTTTTACTATAGATTTAGGATTGGTGGTCTGAAATTGAAAGTTCAGTGATTAGTCCAGTCAGATGACAAGATGTTTCAAGAATACTGTGTTTTTTAAGTCATCTTTGACATTATGATTAAGGGCTGGGTGCAGAGCCAAAAGGCTCCCATTCATTTCCATTTTGTCAACCAAGCCCTGAACATTTTTCCTTGGAAGTATAGATTGTGGTGTAAGTTAGTAAGTAAATAAAAGAGAAATGCTGAGGATATATTCTGTCCTCTGTGAAGTACTAACTTGGACTAAACTTTGTGGAAAACAAGTATTTCCCTTAGAGTGAACATTCCTGTATTTAGTTTATTAATGTTTAATAATATATACATTATATTCTGCAGGGCAGACATTCCCATTGTGCTGATGCATCCCCAACAAGGCCTACATGAAGTGTTAGCCACCCATAAAAGTATAACTAAAAACCCAAAAGCTGACATCTGTGATGTCTATATGGTCTATAAGATGTCTTATACAATGTGTGTATACATGTCTATATGCGTGTGTGTGTGGTTATGTGTGTGTGTATATTATATATATATATATATATATATATATATATATATATATATATATATATACATGTATAGCTTTCCTATAAAAATGTTAAAAGTCACAATATTTTTTAATAAAATGATCTAATTGTTTTGACGAATTTTGTAATTCTAAATTACCACAGTGCTGGAAATAGTAACCATGATGACTGACATTCATTTTCAAAAGTCCATGTTAGCATTCATATTTTTGCAGGAGGCAAGCTCCCCTGCACCTGCACACCCCCTGCGTATTTTATATACCAACTCAGAAATTGCACTACAGTGAGGAAAATGGTAAATTTCCCAATCTGCACTGTACCATGATCTCCATTTACAATGCCAAACTCATAATGGCGAATCGGGTTGATCTTTCACTATTTTGCATTCATAATATTTCAGTTTGACATTGTGAATGTTTAAAAACAGCACATTCAAACACACAGTATTCAAAGAAGTGCATTTCAACATTTTGATAGTAAATCTAAATGTATATTTTATGTCTATATATATATATATATATATATATATATATATATATATATATATATATATATATGGGTTCTGGACGTTTGCTCGAATGAGAAAACGACCGAACCCAAATGGCTGGGCATACTTATGCAAAAGTGCTTTTCACAAAGAAGCACTTTCGCGTAAGTATGCCTCTTGCTGAGACTGTACTACGGTGTGGGTAAGGGAAATTTCTCTTTTCCCCACTGTAGTGCGGTCTTGGAGGGAGAATATTAAAGTAGGGGGGGTGTGGAGGGCACAGCCCCCCCACATGGGGGGTGCAGGGGGGGTGAAGCCCCTCCTGCTAAAATGTTAATGTAGTGTTTTATTTTTTTTTTGTAACACGCTTTAACGAAAAGAGCTTTTTTGATAAAAGTGCTTTCATTAAAGTGTGTTTGGTTATTATGGATTCGGATGCTTGCTCATTTGAGCAAACGTCCTAGATCCATGTATATATATATATATATATATATATATATATATATATATACATATATTGTGTATACATATGTGTACATCTGTGTATTAACTACATATATAATATATATATATATATATATATATATATATATATATATATATATATATATACATGTATAGCTTTGCTATGAAAATGTTAAAAGTCACAATATTTTTTAATAAAATGATCTAATTGTTTTGACGAATTTTGTAATTCTAAATTACCACAGTGCTGGAAATAGTAACCATGATGACTGACATTTGTTTTCAAAAGTCCATGTTAGCATTCATATTTTTGCAGGAGGCAAGCTCCCCTGCACCTGCACACCCCCTGCGTATTTTATATACCAACTCAGAAATTGCACTACAGTGAGGAAAATGGTAAATTTCCCAATCTGCACTGTACCATGATCTCCATTTACAATGCCAAACTCATAATGGCGAATCGGGTTGATCTTTCACTATTTTGCATTCATAATATTTCAGTTTGACATTGTGAATGTTTAAAAACAGCACATTCAAACACACAGTATTCAAAGAAGTGCATTTCAACATTTTGATAGTAAATCTAAATGTATATTTTATGTCTATCTATATATATATATATATATATATATATATATATATATATATATATATATGGGTTCTGGACGTTTGCTCGAATGAGAAAACGACCGAACCCAAATGGCTGGGCATACTTATGCAAAAGTGCTTTTCACAAAGAAGCACTTTCGGGTAAGTATGCCTCTTGCCGAGACTGTACTACGGTGTGGGTAAGGGAAATTTCTCTTTTCCCCACTGTAGTGCGGTCTTGGAGGGAGAATATGAAAGTAGGGGGGGTGTGGAGGGCACAGCCCCCCACATGGGGGGGTGCAGGGGGGGTGAAGCCCCTCCTGCTAAAATGTTAATGTAGTGTTTTATTTTTTTTTTGTAACACGCTTTAACGAAAAGAGCTTTTTCGATAAAAGTGCTTTCATTAAAGTGTGTTTGTTTATTATGGATTCGGATGCTTGCTCATTTGAGCAAACGTCTTAGATCCATGTATATATATATATATATATATATATATATTGTGTATACATATGTGTACATCTGTGTATTAACTACATATATAATATATATATATATATATATATATATATATATATATATATACATATACATATGTGTGTATACATATATATATATATATATATATATATATATATATATACACACACACACACACACACACACACACACACACACACATGGGCACAGTAAAAGTAATTTAAACACCATAATATTGACAGCAAAAAAATATCATAAAATATCTAAACTCAAAAACTGTCAACTACTCCAAAAGGCTGACATGTTCTATCATCCCTCTGATATCATTGGAGCAAAGCTGAAAGAACAAACAGAACATAGTAACACATTTCAGCTTGTTGCTGCCAGATGTATATAAATAACATGAATTCCTTTACTCTCAAAAGATGGCCTTCTTTATTGACATCTGATGTTGAATAGTGAGGAATGTAAAAAAAAATCATAGTAATGTATTCAATTTGTTCTTTCTAGACAGCACACTTCTCATAAACAAGCTATAATGTCATTCTGTGTTCACCTTTGAGATTTGAGACAATTTAAAGAAGTAATGACCAAACAAGTCCCTAACCTCAAGACAAGATATAGTGATCTTCTGTGCACACATATGAGGTTTGTGAGGAAAGTTAAATAAATAATGGCCACTCTGTGTCCAGTCCCCACATAAACTACAGTAACCTTTATATACACCTCTGAGCAGAGGTGGTTGTAGAATAGGTGGAGTTTAGGTCAGAGGACACCATTGAGTCCATGTCGCAATCCATTTATATTGTCTGTGGTATGGGAGCCATGGGGATCTAAAAGTTCTAGGGGTCTTGGTGTTTTGTGAAAGGTTTATAAGTTCATAGGTAAGTACTAAGCTAGCTGCCCTTGTGGGCCATTTTATGCCTAGCCAGTTTTCTTTTTGTACTCAAAGCAACCTATCCCATTTGGTTATAGACTATAGACTGGCCTTACCCATTCCATGGTTGGTAATTACACATTATCCCTAATGAAAATAAATGGTATCATACAACAGATAATTTGAGGGGACCCACGGATGGGATAAAGCATTTAGGAATTGCCTCTGTCCATTAGAAGTACAGGGGGCAGTCCTGAGATACATTTTCTAATTCCTATCCATAGATCTAAGCTAAGTTTGAATATGGAAAGCGATGAACTTTGTTTAATGTGAAAGAGGAATCTGCTTCACAACAGCGGTATCCTCTGTAATATACCTGTCCCACCAAAACTTTATGCATTTAATGCTTTGTTTTTTTAAGATAATGACTTGTTAACTGCACTTTACTACAAACCAGATGTCCACAGACAAGAATCAGTGATATTTTTTACACTTGCAGACAGACACACACACACACACACACACACACACACACACACACACACACACACACACACACACACACACACACACACACATAAATAATATTCCTGACATGTCAGGTTAATAACACGAAGAGCAGACATACATACAGAGACTGCAATTTTACTTTCAAGTAAATTATGGGAATACTAACTCACCTATGGCATGCCTTTCATGTGATGGGGGAAGCTAGAGCATGTGGATAAATTAACACAGAGAGGCCATGCAGACTCCAGAAAGAAAATGCCACAGGCAGAAACGAAAGCACAGCCAATCGGTATGAAATGGCAATGCTGCTCACTGTGCCACACTGCCACTAAGCAGTTGGTTTACATACCTTTTGCTCCTGGCAGCCCATCAGCAATAGCTACCTATCATTTGCAAGGTTGGTGATTGTGATAAGAAGCACAAGAAATTATGCTTAGCTTGTTATTGTTATATACAATGCAGCCATAACCATACACACACGCACACACACACACACACACACACACACACACACACACACACACACACACACACACACACACACACACACACATGATGCCATACTGATGTTTCTGATGAAAAGTGAAAGAAATTATGGCTGACTACTTCATTTTAAATACACTGGACGCCCCCCCCCATACCCACACACACACACACACACACACACACACACACACACACACACACACACACACACACACACACACACACACACACACACACACACACACACACACACATATTTTGGCATAAACCATAGCAATAGCAATGTTGCACTGATTTCAGCAAATACAATACATTGTGTGACAGTGCAACTGCCAAGCTAGATCAGTGACTGTCATTTAGCATTGATCAAACAGGTGTGGCAGGTCACGTTTATTCATACTTGCTTCCATACAATCAGTTATAGGTACTTTACTATGTACAACTCAGAAGTCTGAGTGCTGCAAAAATAATATTAATGATTACAACAGAAACATTTGGAAATTACATACCCATGACTCCTGTTGCTTACTAATGTAGGCTGAAGGTGGACGGGTGCTTAATACATTTGGAGTCAATTTATTGACATGATATGTGTCTAAAATGAGCAATTTAAATGCAGTCTAAAAAAAAATCTATGCCAACATTCAGGAGAGAAACACATCTCTTTGTGCAAACCAGGAGCTCTTTTGGCAGCTACTGCCTATTAGGTACACAAGGAATTTGAAAAGTATGTTATGTCGAAAAGTAAAATTCTAAGTGCCTGTGTATAAATAATGTGTGGTTAATATGGCTGCATAAAGAAGACCACCACCCAAATGTGGCCAATTTATAATAATATAGAATAGCAAAAAGATCTCTCAGAATTAATGGTACCAAATAACAAAACAAGAATGCAAAACCAAGAAAAAGGTTAACCAAGGCATGACTGATATCTGTATAAAACACAGGTTTAATAAAATATATACAAGGTAAGCGCTTTCACACAATAAAATGTGCTTCATCAGACAACTCATTACAAAACTAAGACAGTTTAAATATCTTATTCATCTAATCTCATGAGCATAATCAACCAATGACAGAGTACACATATTAAGACAATCATAGAACAATTCAAAATACAATTGTTACTTAAAGAGACCTCTAGCCTTCAATGCTGGTTTTATAGAGGCTCTTTCATTAATGCCAGGGAACCTATCTGTCTGCATTTTAATAATCCAGGACAGTTCCCATTCTTCCGTATAGTTCCTAAAATCTCCTCCCCGGGTATTGTGACCAATCATTTCTATCACCCTAAAGCCAAATATGTGCTGCTCCCCATATTCCATAAAGTGCTTTGTCAGTGCATTATGTTCCATATGTTTATATATATGGTATACATGTTCCTCATCCTTTCATTTAGGGACCTGTTGGTCTTGCCTATATAAAAACAGTCGCAGGCTCGGCACTTGGCCAAATAAACCAAGTTCCTGCTGCGACAGTCAGCTACCACCTTAAAAAAATATTTTCTGTTTGTGACCAGATGGAGAAATTCAACTGTATGATCTATATGCATACAAAAATTACACCTACGGCAGCTCTTCATTAATGGTATCGCCTAAATCCATTAATTTTTCTTGTTGTGCTTATAGCATAACTGCCTCTTAAGGGATTTTTATTTTTGAAACAAAACCTAGGTTCTTCATCCACTAAAGAATAAATATCTGGGTCCAGATGTAAAATGGAAACAACTATTTTTTAATAACCTTCTGTTATATCTGAAGTATAGAACAAAGTTACAAATATATACTCCTTAACATAATTAGTTCTTTTTACTTCTCCTACCTAAGTTGTTTTATGTGAAAAATAAGGTTTCCCTTTTCCCCTCCTATTTCTATAGGTGAAACTAGTAGCTTCATCAATCTCTTTCTCTTTATATCCCCTGCCCAGTAGTTTTTGTTTAAAGCACATCATATCTTTCTCAAAAAATGTATCTTCATTATTTAATCTAGACAAATGTAAACACTGTCCCTTAGCTACATTTTTTAAACACGTATCTCGCATGCATACTATTGCACTATAATAACATGCTCTTCCTGCATTCTTTCCTAAACAGGGTAGTAGTAAGATGTCTCAGCCCATAACCAACAGTTTCACATCCAAAAAATCTAACTCTTTGTCCAAAAATCTTTATGTAAAGGACAAAAATTGTTTCATATCATTTAAATATTGAATGAACTCGATCGATAGCTCTTGGGTTCCATTCCACACAAAGAAGAGGTCATCTACAAACTTCTTATAGAACACTAAATGAGAAGAAAAAATAGAATCAAAAACATATTTGTTCTCCCATTGAGCCATTACAGTGTTGGCGTAGCTATTGGCACAACTAGTGCCCATAGCTATGCCAACTTTCTGCAAAAATATACGTTCACTATACATTAATGCATTATTATCCAACACCATCTCCAAGAATAAACAAATCAAATCAACAGTCACTATATCATAACTACTTTTTGAAATTAAAAAATCTTTCAACATTTCAATGTCAATATCATGAGGAATAGATGTAAATAAAGATACTACTTTCATACTAACAAGCAATAATTCCCCATTAAAAGTTAACTCATTAACTCAGTCAAACAATTAATTCAGGAACTGTTCTGCATCCCTCAGCACTTGATTTTGCATTTCAAGGGCCGATCTGAGTTTCTTTTCTATAAAAATAGAAATCAGCTCAGGTTGGGAGCCCTTGAACATTGGAATTAAGGGGTGTTCCACCAATAAATATTCAAACAACTCTTTGGATATTAGTCTATTGCAATAGCAATCATGTAAGCTAGAATTCACACTACCATGTAAAGATTCAACAAAAGAATGGTCAGCTTCAGTATAAACATTTGAATCCATTAATAACTCTAAAATACTCTCATTATAAAATGTTGCATCCATCACCACAATAGATCCACCTTTATCAGCAGGCTTTATAACTAATTCATCATCATTTTGTAGCTGTAATAAAGCCTCCCGCTCAACTCTGTTCAAGTTAAACAAACTTCTCTTCATACCACTAGTATTATAAATGTTCAAAAGATCATTCTCACATTTTTTGGAGAATGTATCTGGAACAGGATGTAAAGGTGGCTGAAAAACACTCGGTTTCTTAAAACAGACTGTATCAGTAGTATTACATTCTTTATACATCATTTTAAGCATGACATTCCTGACATACTTTTTAATGTCAATAATCGTTTAACTTGAAATAGAGTCCTGGGCTGGTATAAAAGAAAGTCCATCATTTAACAAAAAAATTTGAGAGTCAGTCAAATCTTTTTTAGAGATATTATAAACAAATTAATTAGTTAACCTGTCCACATGGTCTTGAGCGTCTGTTTTCCACCTTCCTCCATTAGGCGTTGCCGCTTCCTCCCCCTGCTCTGCGAGCATGAATATCGTGTCTTCTCCCTCTGTCAAATAGGGAGGGGTAAAATGAGTGCCCCTGTTTGGCCTACCATATTTATAGGCTTCGGGCGTGTGTCTGTTGGCTTCTTAAAAGTTGCCAGGTTTAAAGGGGCAGTGCCAGATGTACTGGGCGTAGTACATAATTCAACAGTTTCAACAATCATATTATTGGCATTAACTGGTTTAGTGACAGTTAAAGCTTCAGAGAAACAGCATTCAAATTATTCTGAATATTCATAGAGCTCTTAGCAGTTAAATTATTCACATTTCTAGGCCAAGTAAAAACATTGCCCTTTGAAAAGTCTGCTGTGTCTCTACTCAATTTCTTTAGCTTTTGGGTTTGAAGCCGTTGCTCATAAGTCGACACATTATCTATGTTCTATCCATTTTAACTAGAAAGTCTTCTTTATAAAGTTCCAATAATTCGGCATACTTAATATTGATGTCATCAATTATCTCTTTTTCAATAGGTTTGAAGTGTTCTTATAGAAGACGTATATAGTTAAAATTTTATTCCAAATTGAGTTGTTGCCACTTACTTAGCAGGGTAGGATAAACCGCTCCATAAATTGGCATAACCAGCACCCATAATTCACAGGGTATAACCTTGTGGAAAAGACATGCTTCCAGATGCAGATGTTGCCATTGGAGCCATTTCATTTTAAAAAGTTCATTCTCCAACTCCCTCACTGCACTCTGTAGATGGGCATCATCTGTAGTTGTTCGCTCACCATCTCCAGTCACAGGTTTCATGAGTAGTGGATTACCATGTCCTTAAAAAATTCAGGAACCGGTCTTCACCTCTCTTCACCTCTCTTCCTGGTGCGAACATAGTTAAGTTGAATGTCCGTATCACTCCCTTCAGCCATGCCTCTGAGAATCCCAACAAGAAAACCAAATGTAGAATGGCAAAAAGATCTCTCAGAATTAATGGTACCAAATAAGAAAACAAGAATGCAAAACCAAAAAAATGGTAACCAAGGCATGACTGATATCCATATAAAACACAGGTTTAATAAAATAAATACAAGGTAAGCACTTTCACACAATAAAATGTGCTTCATCAGACAGCTCATTACAAAACTAAGGCAGTTTAAATATCTTATTCATCTAATCTCATGAGCGTAATCAACCAATGACAGAGTACACATATTAAGACAATTATAGAACAATTCAAAATACAATTGTTACTTAAAGAGACCTCTAGCCTTCAATGCTGGTTTTATAGAGGATCTGTCATTAATGCCAGGGAACCTATCTGCCTGCATTTTAATAATCCAGGACAGTTCCCATTCTTCCGTATAGTTCCTAAAATCACCTCTAGCCTTCAATGCTGGTTTTATAGAGGCTCTTTCATTAATGCCAGGGAACCTATCTGCCTGCTTTTTAATAATCCAGGACAGTTCCCATTCTTCTGTATAGTTCCTAAAATCTCCTCCCCAGGTATTGGGACAAATAATTTCTATCACCCTAAAGCCAAATATCTGCTGCTCCCCATATTCCATAAAGTGCTTTGCCAGTACATTATCTTCCATATGTTTATACATATGGTATACATGTTCCCTCATCCTTTCAAGTAGGGACCTGTTGGTCTTGCTTATATAAAAACAGTCACAGGCTCGGCACTTGGATAAATAAACCAAGTTCCTGCTGCAACAGTCAGCTACCACCTTAAAACAATATTTTCTGTTTGTGACCGGATGTACAAATTCAACTGTATGATCTATATACATACAAAAATTACACCTACGGCAGCTCTTCATTAATGGTGTCACCTTAATCCATTCATCTTTTCTTGTTGTATAGTGTCCAAATGCTCTAGGTTGCAGTTCATTACTATGATTTAATATTATTTCACTTTTTCTGGCAGAAAACCAGATAAGTGTATGGGCAGCAGTAGTAATTCATCCTAACAACACAATGCCCATGTATTTTTTTATTTAATTTTTATGAAAATGGATGTGAGGGTGGAATGTCCTATACCACCACCAACATGAAATACATATCTTTACATTTTCTTCATGGTGTATCATCTTAGAAAGAATATGTACCAAAATATCTTATTAGAAGTCCTTATTTTTTTAATTATGAACTGCCTTTATGGAACTGACATATAGCCTCTTTTATATAAAGCTAGTAAACTAAAGTCAAAGGGCATTTGTTGTTATACCCAGCAAAACAAACCACAAAAATTTTGGGCAGGTATAAACACACTCTTACACCCAGGCCGTTCTGTCACTCCCTCCCCTGGAGGTACTGACCATGACAATCCAAAGCAAATCGCAAGTACCTTTAATACATTCTTCACTGAGACCATTCAGTCTCTTGCCAATCAACTAACTCCTGACAGCTCATCTCTGACGCCCTCTAATACTACCTTACCTCCCCCATTTCATCTCAAACCTGTCCCTGCATCCTTTATCCATACCCTTTTACTAAAACTCAAACCTACCACCACTGCAGCGTATCTCCTTCCTGCAGAATATCTGCAAAAAGCTGCAAATGCCATAGCCTACCCCATCTCCATTCTGATTAACAGAACAATCTCTGAGGGAACTATTCCTTCTATTTGGAAGATCGCGCATATTATCCCCCTGCATAAAGGTGGAAACTCTAGGGAATTATCCAACTACAGACCTATTGCTATACTATCTCCACTGGCAAAAATCATGGAGAAATGCATTCATAAGCAACTGTTAAAACACCTAATAGATAACAACTTATTAGCTAACTGCCAACATGGCTTCAGGCCATTTCACAGTACTACTACTGCCCTTTTATCCTTCTCTGTCTGTATAAACAAAAATCGCTATAACAACACTCTATCCTCAGCCCTCTTTATTGATCTCTCTAAAGCCTTCGATATGGTTAACCACCACCTTCTCATAAACATACTCAAAAACCTATCTCTTGATGCACTGGCTATACAATGGTTTCAATCCTACTTAAACAACAGGCAACAAGCAGTTCTGTGGGAGAACAACTTATCTCCCCATCTCCCCATTGCACTCAGTGTCCCCCAAGATTCTATACTTGGACCTCTTCTATTTTCTATTTTCATCAATGACCTGCATACTGTAATTCCTCAAGCTTCCATAATACAATATGCAGATGACTCCACATTAATATGCTCAGTCCCAACTCCATCAGACCTACAGTCTCTCACCCAAAAAGTGTTTAACATAGTTGAGGAATGGTTACTACACCAGTGCCTCATCCTGAACCCCAAAAAAAACAAACTCCTACTTTTTACTCCCACCAGTAGGGCCACACCACTACACTTTACTGTCACATCAAACAATGGAACCATCATATCCCCCGACTCTACCACAAAACTCCTAGGGATACTAATTGACAATAACCTTAACTTTGATAGTCACATTAACAATACCATAAAAACAGTCAACAAAAAACTAGGCTCCCTCTATAGAATCAAATCCTTTCTTACCCCACTAGCAAGATCTACTATTGCCCAGACCCACTTAATCTCTACCCTCCTCTATGCCTCCCCTATTTACACTAACCTCTCAAAAAACAACATGAACAAACTGGCTGTCTCCTATAACAATATTGCTAGATTTGCAACAGGCTCTATATTCAGAACCCATCACTGTATTAATTATGAACAACTAGGTTGGCTAGAGTTACCAAATCTACTTCTATTTAAACAATTAACATTTGCCTACAAAATCCTGTATCAGCCTAATAACGCATCAATTCTTACCAACCTTATCACCCCCTACAGCAACCTTAAGACTCTACGCTTATCTAATAAAATACTAGTACAAATAAGTAAAACCTACAATAAGGTTCGGGACTCTCTGTTCTCTAATACCATGGGCCAAACCTGGAACTCTCTCCCCAGTGACCTGACCTCCCTTTCTTCACTAACACAATTTAAAATCAGGCTTAAAACCTACCTCAAATTCCATTGGTTATGCACCTGTACGAACCCAGACTAACCACTCATGTCATTTTTTTTCACAAAGATACCTGTCTTATTACTGTATATACTAACTGCCTAATGAAAACCATAAATATAACAGGCCTTAAAATTGATTAGATTCTCTATCTATATCCAAAAATGTCTTTCAGACTGCCTACTATGTTAACAAAAGATGCTTATCATAAGATTCTGCAATCAAATGTGTTTTGAAGTGAACATATTTCCTTATATTCTATTCTACTCACATCTATATGATCTTTCATGTATCAAATAGCTTAATTTTGTATTGTACTTGCACCTATGAAATTTTGTTTTGTTTTTATATATAATATTGTACTTTACTTTCGAGGAGCTTTTCTCCCCGGGCCTCTGCTGAAAATGAACATGTATCCAGCTGGACTAGCCCGGTCAACAAATGTAAAATAAATAAATAAATAAATAAAAATCTGGCACTATTCTTAGTGTTAACTTTTGGTCTGCAAAAAAGCCAAAGTAAAACTAATCACTAGAACATATGTGTGATAAGTTATCATTATTTCATAAGTAAAAATTCTATACATTTCAACATAAAATATATATTTTTCAGTGACAACATGCCATGAGTACAGGGCCATACTTTAAATTGGTTAAATCTGTACAAATTCAGAGGTGAGCTGCTCTGGAAGTTGTAAGATATGAATTGCAGTCTTGAGTGTGTTTTGTAGCTGAATGCTTTGTTACTATTAGTTGAGAGTTTTGTAATATCTCAGTGTGACAGAGACAAACTCATTCAGAAACATTACCTTGTTGCTTTAGCTCAGTTGATTTTACTGACAGTCCAGAATTTTGTATTATAGTTCGATTATTACTGTGGGTTCTGTTGTGAACTTCTGCTCAGCACACTAAGCACAGTAATGACGTATAGTGTTTCTTTCCTGAGATGTCTTTATATCACAAGTAAAAATGGTATATTTTTTTTTTGTCATGGGATGTAAACCCATCTCTCCTACCCCCACCCCCTCCAGTTTATAGGTGCAACAACCAGCTAAATACATTTTTTTTTATCTCAGAGTGTCATGATACATTATTCTGAGGAATTTGCAATAATACATTGAATGGCTAGAGGGACTTCCGCGGTGGTGCAGCGGTAGTGTTGTTGCCTCACAGCAAGAGGTTCTCCCATTCAATTCTCAGATGGAGTGTGGGGAGTGCCTTCTATGTGGAGTCTGCATGTCCTCCCTGCTGTTGGGTGGGCATTCGAAAGACATGCGTAAATGGACGTGCCTTCGTTGAAGGTTGAAGGTCGAGCTGGCACCTTGGCATTCATGAAAATCTACTGCCAATCATTAGCAGACCGGTGTTCCACTGTGGCGACCCCTAACCAGGAAAAGCCGAAAGACAACAACAACAACATTGAATGGTTAGAGAGGAATGCTCCTTCAATGCTAGGTATCACCAGTAGTCTTGTGTAACATTTTGGATTGCTCTGGGTTTGCCACTCATTTCACCATCTGAAAAACATACACACACAACTACATGCATATATATATATATATATATATATATATATATATATATATATATATATATATATATGTGTGTGTGTGTGTGTGTGTGTGTATATGTGTGTGTGTGTTCATGCTGTGAAACACTGTATGTCTCAGATATTAATCTAATTACTGATATATTCTTATGAAGCTAGAACCAAAATAATGCTGTTTCTATGGATAATTAACTTTGTAAAGAAACACCAAAGAGTGCAATTAACGTGAATGAGAAACCATAAAACAGAAAATATGTTGAAACAATCTGGCCACTTTTAAATGAACATGAAGAGAAGATTCTTAGGTGCTTTAACTTCTTAAGAACAAAACGACTCCCCTTCATTACTTAATTTATATATAACAAGAAGTCACATGACCTTATCACTTAATTTATTAACAATAAACTGTTAACATTTTTACAGGGGATTATAACACTCATTTAGAGTGAAGGAAACTGAATGGCAGATACCTTTGAAGTTAGATAAAATGCCTGGTTTTAAACTAACACATACATATTAAATGCTTTTTAATGGAACAAAGATTAGAAAATCAAATAAATGTTACCATTAAGACTGGTTATTTAATTAAGTTTAGAAAGTTGCAAAATATTGTGCTGTGTTTTTAATTTTAATTGGTATAACATCATGTTGTTATTAATATTAACTCTGTATTTGTCGGAAACCATGTCAAGACAGTTTAAGATAGTAATCTGGAATGTGAATGGGCTCAACAGTCCTGTGAAGTGTGACAGAGTGCTAGTGACTGCTAGGAAGTGTAATGCTCAACTAGTAGCTCTACAAAAGACTCGGCACATGGACGTTTTCACCCACTGCAAAGGAAGGGATTCCCATTTTTAGCTAGTTTGGAATATCCACAAAGTAAGCACAGAGGGATGGCAGGTCTTACCTCTGGACAATTAGCATCACAAATTTTGAGCAAACTCTCAGCTACACAGGGCAGATACACAGCAATCAAAGGTACATAGGTGGCCGTCTGTTCACAATGGCATCTGTTTATATGCCATCGGGGTTTAATTTTGAAATATATAACACATAAATGTTGGTGGTGTTTGCTTTCTCAAAGGGACTAGTAATATGGCTGGTAAATGGAACCTGGTCTTGGAATTGTAGTGAAGCAGTTCAAGGATCAAGAAGAATCTGATTGTCTGAACTGGCTAAAAGAGTAAATGGTTACCATAAGGGGATGGGCTTTGCTGGCATTAGTTCTCATTTATACCTGCCTGCATGATATGGCTACACATTTTATTCCCACAGGAACCAAACATGGTCTAGAATCGTAAATGTTAACACATTCATGGAGCATTTGCAGTCTTTTATTTTATTAGCATATGGTCCTGTTATATATGCTGATCATGCACCTTTAGAACTTCATTCAGATAGGGGTGAAGCACTGGAGATTCTCCGCCTTTATGTTACAGCACCTGAAGTTCTCCATATTTGTTAAGGAAGCTCTTTGGACATGTTGGCACTCACTCCCTGATCAATTTGTTAGTAGATGGGGTTGTATTAAATAAACCTGAACAGAGAGCATGCAGAGCACATGTACTGAAGAGCCCACAGGATCCAAGGTAATCTGCTTATTTTCCAAGTACTATTTCCAATTTCAAGTAGTTGAATATCTTGTATGCATAAGTTATCAGGTTGGTAATTTTGAGCTAAAAAAATGATTTCTCTACTTTAGAAGTTAGAGAGTACTATTAGCTTTGAGAGAGCTTAGAAACAGCAGTGTCTATAGGACGGTGGCCATTTTAGTCTGTCTGAAGTTAATAAATATTATTTTTCCAGATTGTTTTACTAAGGAAAAATTGATTACAAAGAGGTGAACACATCCACAGTCCCCTAAGCTTTAGAATCTGATAAAGCTTCTCAAGGTTACTATGGAAGAAAAGGAAAAAGTCACAATTATTTCTCATAAGGGTAGCTTAGCAAAAATGTGGGCCCCATTTATGCAATATTTAACTATGTGTGGGGATTCATAGAACCACTCTATTCACTAGGACTAAAATATATGATTATTTTACAGAACCAATGCAAAAGGTGGCTGGAAAAGGCAGAATAAAAGAACATTGACAATTTTAATGCTTCAAATGTATGTTAAATGTTACTATTTTTTCTCTGTATATTTACCTGCAACCCAGTTGTCTATGTAATGTTAACTTGATTGAAAAGTTTTGGTTAACAATTATATATATATATATATATATATATATATATATATATATATATATATACACTGTATATATGTGTGTGTGTATTGTTAAATAAATGTTGTATGTATGTTTAAAAATGATTATTAAATGAAATTCAAATGCAGCTGCTCTTTTATCTTTGATGGTAGGAACCCATCCCAGTGAATGTTTTATGCAATCAATAATGCCCAAGAGTGTGTGTTTTGCTGTGTAAATAAATTCCACCCAGGGGAGTTAACAAGGCCTGACTTTGCAGGCGACATACAGGTCATAGATTCTCTAAACATAATTATGCTAGTAACATTTCCTGAAAGTTTTATGAATAAATGTTGAATCATTTTGAAAATATAGGGTCTTAAGTCAAAGAGCAAAAAATAGCCAAAGAAAGTATTCTGAGGACAGATTTTCTAAGAATGCTTGATGGGTAAATGGTTAAATGTGCCATCAGTAGCTGATGTTGAATTTATTACTGTGATGGCATATTTGAGCACAATTTTAGTCAATTGTTGTCGCATATATATATTTTTGTAGTGTATCTTTTTCTGTTTCCTGAGTGTCACTCTCATTTGACACTGGGCAACTCTCAGCACTTCCATTCAGTACATTTTCTATGAAAATTACAAAATACAATTTTTGTCAGATTCTGATTCTTCTTTTCTGTTTCCTTGTGCACCTCTGTGTATTGGCTCATTTTACGATGCCTTCATGGTGACTGCTTTTTCTTTGCTTCAATTTGTCCTGGGCGCCCATTATGAAAAATACAAGATGAGCTTAAATCTTCTCAAGTTTCCACTTGAGCAGGGGTGGGGAAGCTGATGGAGATAACTACCTCTTGTTAACAAGATTTATAATGTTGCAAGGTAACAGACTGAGGTTGCTGAAATCTAGGTTTCAGCATGTTTTACACACTGGCATGTTCAACACTTTATGCTACAGCCATATATACTGCCAAGTTTTCAACATTTGACCTTTTGACTTTTAGTCTTTCAGTATTCAGTATTTTGGCATTTGGGCTTTAGTAGTACTTTCTTTGAACTATGAAGGTCTTTAGTTAATCTATCTCCTGTTATGCTAATTGTGTCCTCTGTATTTTAGTTCTACTTTGTATAACAGTCCATTATGTGTACATTATATTGATTGCCTTAACTGGTTGTCTTAATGATGATCAGTTTGGACTCGCCTGCCTATAATGTTAACAAACACTAATTAAATTAATCTAGATCAAGGCATAGCCCCAGTAAGAAGAAAATGCATCCTGATATTCATTAACAAGTTGAGTGTGAGCCATGCAGCACATGCTAAAAAGACCCCACTCCCAAAATTCTGTATTTTGCAAATCAGAGACATGTGAGCCACAGTAAGGAAAGACCTCCCATTCTATGCGAATTTGCATATCTTTGAATTGCAGTTAACTACTTTGAACTACAGTGTGATGACCCACCACTGCCAACCAGTAATCAAGGAGCCTGAATCCTTACCACTGGCAACAATTGTTGATGTTCACTGAGAGGATGACAGGTACACACACACTATTTCCAGATGCAGCTCTCTGCATCAAGTGCAATTTCCCTTAACAGCACACAGAGACCACAGTCAGTCTGGGGCTGGTTTCTCCCTATTTCTCCAGACCCCCAGTAAGACTCCCCACTGGCACAGCTATACAGTTGAGATCTCAGCCGAGTGACCAAGCCAAGATCTCCTGCACCCTCTCTGTCCAACCAGTGTTTTGTGTTCCTGCCCAAGCAGCTGACACAGATACTCTTTGAGGTTTGATTTATACACAAACACACAAACACACACACACACACACACACACACACACACACACACACACACACACACACACACACACACACACACTCACACTCCCCTGGGAAAGGCTGGCAGAGATTTACTAGTTATGTCCCCTTCTGCCCAGACTATAAGATAGTTACCACTGCCATCAGTCAACATCTTATCACCTACTTTAAGGTACTTAACAAAGGGCGTCCAGTCTTATTGTGTAATATTACTATTAACACAAATGGTAGTTTGACCAAGAGCAAGGTTATTAGGAGTGGCCCACACAGTGTCACCAAATAAATATGCAAGTACTCTCAAAACTTAAATAACTGTACACAGATCAGCCACAATGAAAGGGTAAAATATATTTAATAATAAATAATAAAAGAACACGGTAATACTAAATATATATTCACACTGACATCAAATTTCAAAACCACAGGAACTATTTAAAACAGCATTGAAGGACATTCTCAAATAAATAAAGAAAAACATCTAAACTAAGCTTTACTATATTTCTGACTGTATCTAAAAGAATTACTATACCCTAAGAACTTACTAATAGAGCAAGGCAGATGTGGTGAATGGATCTTCTAGTTGTTGTTAGGTCCAAGACAGAATGCAGAATGCTCTGTCTCACTAAAAGACTTATCAAATTAATATCTCAAATATTACTGATGGGATAACTTGCAGAATTATATCACTTTTTGTCATCTGACTGCTAGTTCACAGGCCAAACAACCATTCATGAGGCAGGCAGTATTTAGCATCTACCTATAAAAATATATAGACAAGGGTTTCTCCTCAGATCTCTGGCAGATGCAGGAAGTTCTAAAACAATTGCATTCCTTCATGCTTTCGAGACTGGTAATTATTTCACCCTAAAGACAATACAGAAAGTTTCCTAGTACAGACATTGTGTCTCTTGCTGTATCAACAACTGAAATATACCATTATTTATGGCCTAGCTACAAAGTAATTTCATTTCAGTTTTTTTTTTGTAGTATAGCCTAGAAGATAGCTTAGTATGTTGCTGCACATCTTCTTGCTACAGCACCATGTTAGGGCTGTTGCTGAATTCCAAAGGGTTATCATAAGGTATATACCTTATTTAGACCTTATAAGTGTCAGTAAACATTGTCAAATGGGAATCCTGCACCTCTTAATCCAATTTTTGTATGGATTGCACCTCTAAATTGTAGGTACAGTTTAGATATAGTATCTGAGTCTGGATAAACAGAAACTTTTATGTCTTCTCTTAATATTATGTGACCCTAGAACACCTATAGTTTACATCCCCAAACTTCCTTGTGTAGTTTGCTGGAGAAGATAGTGGAAGACTAAGAGATATAAATTTGCAGGTCTTATTAGGCATCTTCTGCAGTGAAACATATGGTGGAGAATGAGGAACCATTTTTAAAGAAGATCAGGTAATCTGAATATGAAATTACTTTGCATGGGAGATAAGAATATAATAAATTGTATGAACAGTACAAGTTCA
Organism: Protopterus annectens; assembly: GCF_019279795.1. Lineage (NCBI taxonomy): Eukaryota > Metazoa > Chordata > Ceratodontiformes > Protopteridae > Protopterus > Protopterus annectens. The sequence continues at coordinate 578,146,069 of NC_056745.1, read as the reverse complement.
AGGTGCAAACCTTCAGGAACTCTTACTGGTAGTGTACTTCTGTAGAGGATGCTTTGTGAATTTTGACTGTAAAGGGTAAAGGTTGCATGGCAAATGTTGACTGTATAAAGATTCTTTTGTTAAGATAAGACAGGTTGTTATAAGGATACCAAGCAGATGATTTATGAAAAGTGATTTAAAATGTCAGAAATCTTTTTTTTAAGTTAGCAAAGCTATTCCTTTTAGTTTACCTTTGTCTGTTGGTGGTAGCAGAGGATTTATTATGGGTATGAGCTGCCTGGCTATAAAGGTGTAGGAGAAAACTGTATTTTGGCTTTTCTCGGTTAGGGGTTGCTACAGCGGAACTCCGGTTCACTAATGATTGGCAGTGAATTTTTACAGTGTCGAGTTGCCAGCCCGGTGCCCAATCTTCAACGAAGGCACATCCACACATGCTCACACCTACCTGCATGTCTTTAAATTCACTTGACCGTGGGGAGGACATGCAGACTCCGCACAGAAGGCACTCCAGCTGAGACTCGAACCATAGAGTTATAATAAATAAGGATGAAAGTTATCTGTACGCACAGATCTAGATCAAGAAAAGTCAAGTGTAATGCTCTGAAGGACTTGCTGGGCAGTCTAGTAAGGTGCAATATTTGACTTACTATACATGGAGCTAGTCTGACAGTTAATTCAGAAGAGTAAGGCACTGAGCTGATAATGAACTGCTTCCTGTAGTAAGGAGTACAGGACTTGACTCTTCATAACTCGAATTGTTACTGAACAAGTCACTTAACCAGATAGTACTCTTAGCTTACCCATGGAAAGGAACAATTTGCCTAGTAGGCTTTCACAATTAACACATAGATTAAAAAAATCACCAGGAAAAAATATGTTGTATTATCTAGCCAGAATTAGATAACTGCTTTATGAAATCACAGTGTCAGCTACTGATACCCCAGCCTCCGCTTTTATGAACTACGACAGCAAGTGATCTTCAAATCAGCTCTTTAGAAAAAAGGGGAAAAATAGTGATTCTGGAGTGTCTCCAAAAGTCTATCTGAATGATAACATTCATTAGTTTCATTCAGAAGTATATGCTTTCCTCTAGTTAGTTTTATGAAAACCCCTGAAGTAATTACACTAAAACATTTTTTTATCTTTGTAGTAGAACCTATGCAAAGATCAATGTGTAGTCACGGAGTATGTCTAAAGAAGAATTCTGTCTGATGTCTGACTTATTCAGTTGCTGAATTAACATTAAGAAACTCTACTGGATTTGGTGTCTTCTAACCATACCCTGACCACTTTCTCAAGTAATCATTTGGCTACTTCTTGTGAAAGTTATTTTTGAAGAGTAAGCACTATGCTAGCCAGTTTTTATTACAATATAGCAACTGTTAACACTGTGCTTTCTGCCTTTTCTTCTGCTAACCTGGTATAATGTTTTATAATTATTTGTTTTGGTCCTGTTTAGTTATGGGTAGTTTGTAAAGAACACCTCTGGATTAACATATAACTCAAAATTAATTTTATTGGCTATGAAACAGGTGAATTATTAAGTACATTTTTTCAAATTATGCAGAATTTGAAATGCTGACATTCTAACACTTCACACTGTTGGACAGATACCCAAGAGCTATACTATACATAGGTCTCAGATTTGTTGATTTACATATACCAAATAAACATTATAACACTCTGCATATATGTATGTATTTGTGTGTGCAAGCCATAGTGTGGATAGGGTAGACTAGAGGGGCAACTGCCACAGGCGCAAAGTGTTGGGAGCATGATCAGCCAATCCTAATCTCTCCTTAATGTAATGCCAGTTTTTAAAAGCCAGCATTGCATTTGCAGTCAAACCTGAGTGCTGTAGCTTTTTGTAAGTGGTCTAAACTGTAGCAACCATTTGCTACACTGTAGCACTGTACACTGTAGCAAGCAGTTAGCTACAGTCATTTTTTTTTTTTACTAAAACCTGAACTTGAAGAGCTGAGGGGGTTTCATTTCACAGTCCTGACTCAGGGAGCTGGTTGAACAAGCTATGTGTGTGTGTGTGTGTGTGTGTGTGTGTGTGTGTGTGTGTGTGTGTGTGTGTGTGTGTGTGTGTTGTGTGTGTGTGTGTGTGTGTGTATTATATATATATATATATATATATATATATATATACATAATTTTTTTTTAATACACACACCCATATACACAAACAACAAATGTATAGACAGAGGTGTGTGTGTGTGTGTGTGTGTGTGTGTGTGTGTGTGTGTGTGTGTGTGTGTGTGTGTGTGTGTGTGTGTGCATGTGTGTGTGTGTGTTTTAATTGCAATATTCTTTCACTAGGCATTGCTCTGCTGTCAGCCTTGTCACTGTGTTGCACATCACTGTAATTTGTGTATATTATCAAGCCTTATATGCTATTTTCTCAAGCATATATATTTGCCTACTCGTATGATATAATTATGTATGTAGATATATAGCATATTCTGTGCAATCTGAATGTTCTTTGTTGTGATTTCCTTGGAGTCATCCTAGACTCCACTGAGTATGAGATATGTCCAGGCTGGGCAATTCCACTTAACAGAAATGCAACAGCAATTATGGATGATAAAGCATTTGTTGCTCATCACTGGAAGCAGAAACACAAACATGGTTGTAGTGCTGCTGTTAATAAGCTGTTTTCTGTAGTCATGTAAACAGGGCTGGATTTCTTTTATCTAATTTGTCTACTGTGTGGCTCTGAGCAAGCTACTTGAAATGACAGTACTCACAGATCACCCCTGGAAAGGAACACTTGGGTCCAGTGGTCTTACGCAGTTAAGAAGTGTGTAAAATAAAATATTAGTAATAAATTATATCTAGATGTGGGTACTGTAAGCCATGTCTATGGATTGTGTGATTTATGTCACAAGGGTAAAGCAAGTCAAGTTTGAAATCAGAAGGGAATGCTGTTGTGGACCACTGTAATAATTTGACACTGAGGATCTTGTGTGGCTAGGTGACCTGTACACAATAACCCATACCTGACCATACTGTTACGAAATGTATGCCAACAGTTACTTCACATAGGACATGGACTACAGTCATGGACATCACAGATATGCCAGCGTCTGTCCACAGGAATTGCATACTCTGGAACAGTATTTTAGGTGAATTCTGACATCTGTTATAACACGTAGCTTACTGCAAGGGGCACAGGGATACACTTTTCCCTGATAGGACATTATGATGTTGCTGCATGGTGAATGATATTTTATATGTATATAGAAGTATACATGCATATTTATACGTTTATATGTAATAAGTGCAATTGCATGGTCTGTAGGTATGCATGTGTGTGTATATATTTGGTTGAAATCTATATATGTATATAATCTATTTCTATATGTAGTGTATATATATATATATATATATATATATATATATATATATATCCATATATGCATTTATGTAAGTGTGTGTGTAGAAACACAGGAGTGTCTCCAAGATATGCATGACTAACTTATTTGCCAAAGATTGCTTTGGTCATTATATATATTTTTAATCAAGATAACAAATGACTCATTACATTGTGTCTCATTCCATGTCACTGAGTATCCTCTAAGTGTTGTGAAATCAATGATGCGGTCAGTTTGAGTATTTCAGTACATTATGTAATGTGGTCTCTACAGTTTAGCTGAAATATGTCTCATTTTTGATCAGTGTCTGCATATTCGATCTATCTCCTGAGAATGTGTAGGGCATGGGAATATATATGGGGGTGGGGGGTGATATTCATAGGTGCTTCTGCTTCATCTGTCCCTGTTTGTCTTTGTGGTGATAATGCAGTACAAACTGTGATCATAACACATGGAAGAACTGGTAATAGCAGTCACACTAGGAATTGTACAATATCAGCACAAGGAGTCAGGGGGCAGCACTGCTATAAATAATGCTGTATTTATTTTATGTGGATTTGCATTAGGTGAGAAGACACAAAGCAATTCTTGTTGTTGGAATGATGCCATACGCCAGGCAAGATTCAACAGCTACAGTAGGAAATCTAACTGCAGGTAGGGTTCAGAAATCAGCATAACATAAAATATCATATTCATGTTTGTGCCTTTGCATCACTCAAATGTTTTGTATGGAACTAGTAACAATTCATAAAATCATTGAAGTACCCCATATATCTGCAGATAAAATGCATAAACTAAATGGCTCCTACCCGTAGCTGTCAAGAGTAGAACAGTAATCTGAAAGGGACTGTGCTTGAAAGTGGTTTGACTTGTTTTGGTCTCCCTGCTCCCGTTTTCTGTAACCAGTGCTGGGACATGCTAAGAGAGACACACCACAAGATGTAAACAGATAGGGAATGAAAATAACAAAATGATGGCACTGTTCCTTTAAGAGAGCAATCAAGTTACATTCTAGCAGTCTGAGTAACTCCCACCCTGAAACCAAAATGAAGTATCAGTCACAGTGTTGTGGAGGTAGTGTTTCTGATCAGTCTGGAGTAGATGGTGGATATAAGCAAGACAATGACTGATAGAGTTTAAGGGGAACTGACTTTGGTGTCTGAATTTGAAATGGAAACAATTTCATGGATTGCCTAAGTTCTGGCCTTCATCAGAGCAAGTAGCTGAGAGGGTGGACCCTCATGTAGGTTGTAGAATTTGCTTGGGTCTGTGCAGCAGGCATAGTGTGAGTTATGAAAAGGAGTCCTAACGAAGAAAATCCTGCTTATAATAAAAACACACATGTCAATGACTTGAATGTGGGAGTATGCAGTCTGTGGGAAACCGAACAAATAGCTATTAAACAAGAGCTTAACAGTATTGAAAGTTTGCAAACACAACTGAAATGTATTAATACTAGTAACATATATGTAAAATCAAACAATTCTAAAATGTGCAAATACTAGCAAAATATATATGCAAAATCCTATAATTTAATAAGACTGAAAGTAAAATAGAATAGAGGCAATGTAGGGAGGATCATGAAACATTGGTAGATATTTTATGAGAGATGCTAAAAGACCAATCTTAGTAGACAAACTGCAAGGGGAGGCTAATAAAGAACTCTGGAAAATATTAGATCATCTTACAGTTCTACTGTGCCATAGGTGCTAGAGGGATGCACGGGGGGAAGGGGGGTATTTCCCATAGTGAAAATGGAAACAACAGAGTTAGATGAAGGAGCCATGAGGATGGGAAAAAAAGAGTACCAAAAATGGGAATGGGGAAACACTTGTATTTCCTATGCACTTTCTGTGCACCTATGAGATTAGATGTTATAATCACCCCACTGCTAATTAATTAATTAATTAAAAAAATAAATAAGAATATATAGTGATAAAACCATTAGACACATGACAGATGAACAAAAATGTGAATGAAATGTATTTCAGATTTCATCATGCCAGTATATTAAGATTCAAACAATTCAGGGAGTGTTTGGATCTGAGGGATTGCATGAAAAATATCTTGGAAAAACAACCAATGGAAACAAAAACTGGAAATCATTACCTGTATGCTTTATGCACATCTGGCAGTTTAGTTGTATAAACATACATATATTATCTATAGGAAAATACTGGTAAAGCATTCAGGCAGGTATCATATGTATAAAACTGTAAATATAAAAAAAACTTGCATAGTGATATATCACTAGATTTCTAACGCAAGTACTCAGCTATCCAGGTATGGTGTTGGTAGGTAAACCTTTGCTGATGTGGAGTGACCTCAAGAATGCTGCTTAGTGTAGCTTAAAAAAACTTCTAATGAGAATCATAAAATGTAACTGAAATAACTCTAAAAATATCAAACAGTACTTGATGGGTGTACTTGAACACAAAGACCTTATGTGGCATATCAGATTAAATGTAAGTTAACTCTCTGGCATCAATAAGACTATCCCCAACCAAGGTCATCTTTACCTAAGCCACCTGAACTGTAAGGATTACTGCTACCCATCCACTTGGGACTAACAAGAAGGACACACCAGGTTGTAGTTAGTAGTTTTGGCAATCGTTACTACATTGAAATATGTTCACCAAAACTACATTCTGCAACAGTGGAGTTTGCCCTTTTCTCCACTGTTAAATAATCCTGGAGATGGTATATATATATGTTTCGGGGTCAGGGGAGGGTGGGGATTGTCCTCCCACATGGGGGTTGTGGGTAGGCTTGCTCCCCTGCAAGAATATTATCTTAGAGATGTTTGCCAAAGGCAGTTTTAGCAAACATTTTGTGATGTATTTACGTTTGTTGAAACTACATTCTGCAAGTCAACATGGATCCCTAAAAATGACCACCCCCCCATAAGAACATATTCATCAGGGGTATTATCTATCATCCAGGTGGAAGAACTATCTTATCACAATGCACATAGATTTCCCTTAATCGACTCTCCTGATACTGTGTAGTAACTTAAACCGGATAAACATGATCAGTTCCAACCAGGAATACTGTGCACTTTAAACACTTAATTAAGAGCTTGCAAACCATTATAAAAAATAGGAAACATATTTGATGACTGTTAAGGTTATTGGAAGTTAGTATTCCAAATATTAACAGCATAAGTTGCTTTATTCTTATTTTTCCTTCTGTATTTTCCAGATCATTTAGTCTTTGCTACTAACAATATTCTTTTTGCTAGGCTTATTTTTGCACATTTATTACTTTCAGTGTTTCATTCCAGAGTATGTTATAATAGAGATATTATTATATTGTGTATAGTTGCACTCTTTATGTTCATAAAATAAGAATGGATTGATTTTTATGTTAAAAGAATAAGAAGATTTCTGATAAAAATGTGAGTTACTAAGGACCACACTAACTGTCTGCATATCATGCTGCTTAGGCAAAGGTAGATTACTTCCCTTTAGAAATTGATAAATTAATAATAAACCCTAAATCTAAACACAGTTTAGATCTAGGTTGTTGTCCTGCATAATAAAAAACCCTAGTGGCTGTCATTTGAATTAGCAGAAGAAAGAACCCCCCCCCCCCACGACCACCAAAAAATGACACTAAGGAAAAAAATATTATGATATCCAAAAAATGGCAGTAAAGGAAAAAAATATTGTAATGACCAGGAGTATATATGGAGCTTGAACCCCATCATCATCACCATCTTCATCATCAATCCCCTTCTCCCCATTTTTTTTACAAGGGATCTGAGTGTTGCATCAACTATAACCATCTTTTTAAAGTTAATGCCACTCTCCTACCTTCTTCAGTGATCAACCTTGGCAGTAGCAGGTCAGTTCTCATGTAATCCATCCATCTCTTTGCTGGGCATCCATATTTCTTCTTGCCTTCTGCTGGTTTCTCCCAAATCTTCTTCACCAGATTGTCTTCTACTTTCCTGAACACATGCCTAAACCACTGTATTATGTTCTCTTTGACCTTCTCTGCAATTGGAGCTACTCTGGATTCTGCTCTGATGTCCTAATGTCTTCATCTGGCTCATGGTGTACATACCACCACCCACCTCAGGCATTTTATCTCCATCACTTCTAGCTTCCTCAACTGCTCTACCTTCACTGCCTAGGTTTTTTATTACTTTAGCATACAGAAGTATTGGTTACACAAGTGTTTTGAATACCTTACTTTTCATCGTCTTTAGTATTCTTCTGTCTCACACTATCCCTAACATTCTGTGCCATTTGGCTGTGGCTTTCTAACTTTGACCTCTTCATTCATACTTCCCTTTTTTCCCTTCCTCCTAGCATCATTCCATACATTAATGACATGAAGCAGGATATATGCTTGTCAGTCCCCCAATAGTTTAACAAAGTCAACAACAGTCAAGTCTTTCCACTTCTTCTTGTAAAGCCAACTTTTACAAATGTGATTGATGCTGTATAATCATAAAGTTTTTAATAAATTTGGTTTGCTGGTCTTCTTCTTGTATATCTCCACCCCAGCATCTTCTTCAAGTTCAGGGTACTCCTGATTCCAGTCTTATGCTTTTTTCTATCTCTCAAGCATTTCACATTGAAAACAGTTTCACTGCCAAAGTCTCTCCATGAGCTTTATTACCAAAAGAATGAGAAGCAGAGTGCCCTTCTGTTTTGTGTCTCACATCTTGTGGGACACACTTTTGTATTTCCACCTTAGCCTGTTCTGCATCAGAAATTACTTTGGTCCTCCAGGAAAAATATTCTGAAGAAAGTTAGATATAGCAGCTTGAATCTTACACCTGTCTTCTCAACATTCCTTGATTGCTGGGATAAATTTGCTTCTCTTCTGCCTGGTGTACAGTCACACCTCTCAACCTCTTAGCCCAAGAAATCTGGACAAAGCCTGATATAATGAAAGTGCAAAGGCCCAAAAATAGGGACAAAATATTACTCATAAACTTAGAAACTTGTTAGAATAACAGGCATGTATTAAACTGCATTTTCAAAAGGATATGAAGTCTGATACTCAAATGTACAACATTATTTACTAATGTCATTCTTCATATCATCACAGTGATTTGCCAGAAAAACAAACATTTTATGAGAAACAGATCAAATTTTGGAGGTAAAAATGTGGACATTGTGGGAAAATCTGGACAGTTGAGAGGCATGTGTACAGTGAGTAACCATTTTCCATAAACACTCTACTGTCTCCAGTTTTTAATACTTTCCTCTAAAGCCACAGATTGCATCTTTACTCTTGGCTGCTATCTCATGACCAGGCTTGGAGCATACACTTGATATGTCCTTTCCATTAACAACATTTGTGCTTTAATAAAATGAATACAGTCTGTTCCTTCCAGTTTCTCTGGTACAGCAGAAAATCTAATTTTTCCCTGAGCATTTTGTACTCTAACTGTAACATTTTTTGAAACAGCTCTTTTTGAGCAATCTCATACTATTCAGCCTTTTTTGTCATTTCAAACTCTATGTTTTGTAGTTTTATCAATTTATCTTAATAGCTGTTTAAAGCTCATTCTATATTTCCAGTCTTTTTTTGGAGTTGGTATACTCCTTCAATATTTCATTTAGTTAATGAGCTCTGAGCACATTTGCTTTATTTTTCCTCTAGATTACCAGAAGCCATGCTGGAGCTTGAACTGCTTTTTGATGAACAGCTGCAGGATTCTTCCTAATCAGCATTTTCTCTTCACCTTTAATAGTTGATTTTCTTTCAGGCTCTCTAAGTTTCTTCTTTGCTGGCATCCAAGCAGTGTACTTACTAGTCTGTAACTGAATTTACTAAAACTGGCAGAGTTACTGGCCCTTATCTCTCAGTTTCTTTTTTTTTTTACAGTGAAGGAGGTGAAATTAAGCTGTTGCTCAATGTGTAGCCATCTTAGAAGTCCATCATTCAGACTTCCCTTATAGTCAACCACCCATCACAGCTACTTGAAAATGTTAAGCTGTACCACTGTTTTCCCTTCTATCTCAGTTTTCAGTTTCCCATTTGCTGTCATGACACCTGTCTTGCCTGTCCTCAGTTTCATCCCATGTGCCTTCATTTTTTGCATTCTATTCTCATATTATTTTCAGAAGTTTTGTTAAGAGTATATATATATATATATATATATATATATATATATATATATATATATATGTGTGTGTGTGTGTGTGTGTGTGTGTGTGTAATGTCACATCTTCTGTATGCAGTGGCTTTGTTGCACTAAGCCCTGTCACCTGCTTGCTAATGTAGCTCATCACTATTATGAACAGAAGTGGACTCAGAGCTGAAACAATGCACAACCACTCTCGTTGTGAATCCTTCTGTGAGTCTGAATACTGTTTGTAGTTTGGTCATTGGGTCTTTATATGTAACATGTATTAATTCTGCCAATATTTCTGGGATTTCAAAGCATCGCAGAACCACCCAAATCAGATTTCTTGGGACATTGTCATTGCCTAGGAATATCCAGTTAGACTCTTTCCTCATCTTTAACTTGTTCTCATCTATCTGTCTCACTGCAAATATTTGGCTGATTTTGATGCATCCTGATCTGAATCCAAACTACTTATCTCACATTATACTTTCTACTGCATTGTGTATCCATGTAGTGCGAAAGAGGTTTAGTACCTCAATAGTGACTACAGTTGTGACTGACCCCTTTGTGCCTTTACATTGATACTAGAATGCTTATACACCAGTCATTTGAAATACATTTTTCTCTCCATACTACTAGAAGTATCCTCAGGAGAAATTTCTCCCCTAATCCACCCAACATCTTTATCATATTTGCCATAACTTCATCTGAGCTTGCTGCTTTTCCTGACTTCATTTTGCTTAGTGCTGTTCTTACTTCTCCTAGGATGGGCTATTCGTCCTTTTTCATTCCCTGTATCAGGACACTACAAGTTGTGTGGTGTCTTCTTCATTCAGAAGCTGCTGGAAGCACTCCTTTCATCTGCATGTTATGCCCTGTGAACTAGTAAGCAGATTGTTGCTGGCATCCCTTATGAATAGTGTTTGATGACTATATTTTTTACCTTTCTGTCTTTGCTTTGCAACTTGAAGTTTTTTTTTTTGTAGTGTATTGAACCACCTTCTTGAAGCTGCTAGAGTGTGTCTGAGGGCTTGTTCTTTGCTACTATGACTGCTCTCTTAGCCTCTTTGTTAGCCAAGCAGTATTCCTTCCTAGTGTGATTAATCTTTTCTATCTCCGGCTTTTTCCTGCATGCCTTCTTTCTTTTGATAACTTATTGAATTTCTGATTTCCACCACCATCTTCCTTCATATACCTTATTTCCATACCTGGCTCAGCCACTGATCTGCTCTATAGTCCTTACACATGCTGTTTTGAGTTGCTGACATTCTTCTTCTTCAACTCCAACTATTTCTTGTTCTTCCAGAATACTAGAGCCCTGAGTGTTTTCTTTGACCTATTGTGGTTTTAGTCCAGTCATCTTCCAAGTCTCCAGCTTAATCTCTGTTGATCTTAGCACCTTCTGTGTGCACTACTTGCAACTGGTTGTGCCTAGTCTCTGCTAGCATTTATGCCTTTTTTGACAACTGCTTGCAACTGGTTTTGTCCACTAGTGGTTTATGCTGTGTGTGACGACTGTCCCCTGGCCCAGTAATCAAGGAGACTCAATCCTTACCACTAACACCAGGGAGGTTGTCTCATATAAGAGGAAATGATAACAAATAGACAAAGTAAAGTACAATTTCCCTTAAGTGCACACAGAGATCACAGTCAGTCTGGGGCTGGTTGCTCCCTTGCTCTCCAGGTCCCCAGTAAGACTCCCCACTGGCACAGCTATAGGGTCTAGATCTCAGCCTAGCTCTCAAGCTAACCTTCCATATCCTCTCTGTCCCACCAGTGCTTCATGTCCCTGCCCAAGTAGCTGACACACCACACACACTTTGAGATAAGTATTTATACAACTTCACAGACACTGCTGGGAAAGGCTGACACAGATTCTCCAGCTGTGCCCCTTTACCCAGACTATACAGTAGTGATTTCTGCCACCACCAGCTAATACTTATCCGCTACCCAAAGGCCCTTAAAAGGGTGTCCAATTATTACTGTGCAATATTATTATCCATTGGTAATGTGACTATTCAGTCTAAGAGTGGCTTATTACAATAAACACTATAAATATGCAATGCACTCTAGAGCTTACTTATCTCTACACAAAGCAGCCACAGGTAAAGGGTTTAAAAATATTTAATAATAAATAATTAAAACACAAGACAATACTACTACACCACAGTGATATCTAAGAGTTCAGAGATCACACATAAACTTAAAACAATACAGTAGGAAAGTTCTGATATAACAGAAAAACACTTGTCTAACTTTCTTCTAAGTTCCTAGCTATTACTACAAGAAAACATATTTCTGACACTACTTACATAAGACAACAGGCAGAGTGCTGATAAGTTCAATATCAAGACCAAAATGCTTCATGGTCTCCCTCTGAACAATAGTTTTTAAACTCACTAACAAACATCTTTGCTAGGCCCTCCCAAATTACATCATTTTGACACTTAGGTTTTCATAATATACACATTACATAATTTTGACACTTAGTCTGAAGTTCCCAGGCCACAAACTACATTATTTAGCAATCTAACACCTGCTCAGGAAACTACAACATTAAAAGACATTTCACATGTACACTCTAGCAATTATTCCTTAAGTTAAGACAATAGAAAGAATGTGTTCAGCCAACCACATCGGCACCACTATTTAGATAATTTTAACTTCAAAGAACATTTGAAATGCATGGCTTAGTTTTCCTTACAGCAGATGGCAGTGTTGCAACAATCTTGAAGTTCACATTCTACATTGTTTTCTTTCATTTAAGAACACAAGCCTGTATTTTACATTTACATATACAAATGATAGAATTATGTATCAAATTCTATTTGACTAGGCTGGCAGCCTTCACCCATCTTCCCCCAGTCTTCACACTGTGGTCTGACTGTTTCACTGGGGATGACCTTGCAATCTCTGATCATACCCAAATGCTCTTTTCTTACTAGGAGGGGGTCTACCCAAGTTGCATGTAGGCCACCCTTGTATGTGATCTTGTGTCGGCCTCTTTTGCTAAGCCATGTATTAACCACCATCAAGCCATTTGCCAGAGAGAAATGTAGACTGACCTTTCCTTCTTTATTCTTGTTGACCTACCCACGTGGACCCTGGCAGTCCTCATATCCTGTTCTGTCTGTGTTAGTATGGGATTCAGGCCCCCCATTGCCAACACCAACTCATGTTGTCCGGCTTTATCTAGTAGATCCTGCAGATGCTGCCTAAGTGTACTGTTTTCCATGCTATACCAACCTTGCTGTGGAGCATAGGCTGAGATTATGCATACTATCTTTACACTGGAGTTTGATTATCATGAGTGTACCAATAACTCTGATGACATCCCTCTTTGTCTTTTAAAGAATCTCCCTCACCACAAGTGACAAATCTTATCCTGGCACCCAAATACTTGAAGAACAGTGGCATGCACTGCCACAAAATTTAAAGAAATGGTCCAAACTAGCACAAGAGTAAAGGTCTATTGAGCCATACACCCAGCAGGATAAAATACAAGAATTAAAGTGTACACAAGTCTAACTCAATAATCAATTTACAAAGAGCAATCTTGACCCAAGAACAAAAGGGGAATATGTTGCTGTCCTAAGTATGAGCTTTCAACATCTACCTCCAGATTATGCTGCACACAGGCCACCTTCAGAGTTAAGACTTTAGCCTAGCACCCTAGACCCCTTTGTCACCATCCTCTTTATAAGCAGCAATGTCTTCTGGTGACTCCTTTACACCATTCTGCCTTTCAAACAAATTATTATTTTAGTACACACTTTCACACTATTCCTAGGGAAGGCTGGCAGAATTATTCAATTCAATACCATATTCTTACTAGCATGGTAGTACAGTTGACACTGTGGTAGGCCAGAGACCTCCAGTTAATGTTTCTCTTGATTGATTTACACAAATATGAAATGATGCACCTTAATATGTTCACTTATAGCAGGCCAAATTACCTAGCTAAGTGGAGATGGGAGCCACAGCCTGTTAATCTGAAGAGGGAAAGGATAACCTTCCTCTCAGATAATAAATGATGGTGATAATCTATGTATAATAAAATGACCAGCCTTAAGAGGTAAAACTTGAATTATAACATTTGCTTAAACAATAAGGAAAACAGTATAGTTACAGGCTAAATATACAATAAAATGAGAAAGTGTGTCTGGAAAAATAAAACAACATTCATTTACACTGATTAACATATGAACAGGAAATCTGATCCACAGACAACTATCCATCCTAGCTCTTACTAAGAAATGTCAGATCTGACTAATTAGAGTTTGGGAAATATTACAAATACACAGGCAATACATACCTTGCTACTAATGTGTCACCAATTTCTTCCAAGGAAAGAGAAGACAGAACAAAAACCAGTCCCAAATATAAATACACATTTCTGTTTATCACTTCTCTTCTGTTTCTCATTACATAATTTAATTTTGCAGAAAACATTACATCAGACTACATTAGAAGAAGAAGATATTCCACTTTAACCCCCACCAAGCAATGGAGTAGTTAAGAAGCTAATTACTGCAGCCCTCTGAATACTGTTTGTAGTTTGGTCATTGGGTCTTTATATGTAACATGTATTAATTCGTGGCCGTTCGTGGTTTTCTCATTTCGGTATTTAGGGGTCGATCATTACATACTCGAAGAGGTGTCGGTTTGATTATGTAATATAGACCCGTTCTAGACAGCTACTTTTCTGACGTGGACACTGATTACATGTTATGACCTGACAGCACAGAGATGCAAGAGGTTATATCTTCAAACAAATTCATGCATTTCCTTGTTTTATCTCCTTTTACATTTACAACAAAAGTAACTAAACCAGTTCTGCCATCTGTAAGGACAGGGGCTAGAGCTACCAATAGACAAGATCTCATCATAAATCTCTTAAATGTCTATATCTTAATGTTTTCTTTCTTTTCATTGTTCCAGATGGGTCTATATTAATGGAAGAGACACCTCTTTGAATATGTAATGATTGATCCCTAAATATCGAAATGAGAAAACCGCGAATGGCCAAAACCACAAACTTTTTCCTAGGGAGAAAATTCAGTTGGCCATTCCCGGAGTTTACCCTTTACCCCAATGTAGAGCAATCTCAAAGTTGGTATATTTAGTTAGGGGGGTGTGGGGGGCAAAGCCCAGCACTTAAATTACATTTGAAGTGTTTGTCTTTCTTCTATGGCCCCGCAAATTTTTTTCCTATGAATAAATTTGCAGTTTTGGCCGTTCGTGGTTTTCTCATTTCGGTATTTAGGGGTCGATCATTACATACTCGAAGAGGTGTCGGTTTGATTATGTAATATAGACCCGTTCTAGACAGCTACTTTTTTGATGTGGACACTGATTACATGTTATGACCTGACAGCACAGAGATGCAAGAGGTTATATCTTCAAACAAATTCATGCATTTCCTTGTTTTATCTCCTTTTACATTTACAAAAGAAAAGGTCACAACGTTTCACACTTTGCAGACAAAAATTGTTACTTGTAGAAAATAAGAAAAAAAAAATAATCAATTACATCTTTAAATCAGTTATCTTTAGCCTGGAACCATAATGCTGATAGTGTCTTTTTTTAGGAATTCAGACAAGTGATCCAAAATCTAAAGCTCTTGTAGGACTAATTTGGGAACAGAAATATAAAGATTATTGTCTTGTACTTAATAATGTTAAAAATGTATTATGTTGTTATTCCAAAGGGCATGCATTTGTAGTCAACAGATCTTCTTTACCTCTAATTGTTGGTAATTTGCTACCAATGAACTCTTCATTCAATGGGCAGTTCCTACTATTAGCAGAATAATTTGTGAACCTTTCATTGTTCAAAGCCAGGGTCTGAAAATGTGATATAAGAGCATTGTGTTGTACTGAGTCAAATGAAAATCTGAGGTCTTTATGTTTGCCACCTATTAGAAAATCTCAGTTAGTGAATTAGGTTAGGACTTGTTTACTGATTATAAGAAAAGCAAGGATACTTTGTTCACTTCTAAATGTTTGCAACTGCATATGAAAAAGTTCCAACATTAATAATAAACTCCATTCTTTGAGTTTAATCTAATGTTTTCAAATATTTCACAAGTGAAGCCAGGGCAGGTAATAAAAAAGACTGCTGGTGATTTTGAAGAGATGTAAGATAGTGACCTATTCCAAATAGGTAACTGCAGTTTAAACATATCTTTAAGTATATAGCAATGAAAAACACTGCGGTTTTAATTTAAGTGTTTGTGAAACTTGAGTCTGATATTACTATAAAGCAGGATGGACAGAGACATAAAATATATAAAAATTAAAAGCATCTGGGGACAAAAGATGCCTTAGAACTCAATAAAGTTACACATGTTATCCACAGTACTCAGTATATAGGCAAGACAGCTAGCAGAAGAAGGGGTGAGGAAATATCTGAGAAGGGCACTGACAAATTTGGTCTACTAATACTGTGATTACTCTGACAAATTCAGTTTACTAAAACTGTACTTTAATAAATTCAATCTATTAATACTGTGATTACGCTGACAAATTTGGTCTTGCATTACTGTGATTACTCTATAGAGAATGGATGGAGTTATAACCCCCCCACTGGACTTAGCAATCCCTTCTTCTCCTTCAAAAACATTTTTGATGCTACAACAGAAACATGTCTATGTCCCTAAGGTTGTCTCCCTTAGTTGGCATTGGAAAGTGCTCAACATTTTCTTCTTAGTATTAAAAAGACTGACCGAGCTGCTACCTAATGTGTATATTTTAGACTTTACATGAACAGCCTGTGGTGGAACTCACCCTGGTGTCCTTATCACTTCAAAAAGTATTATGTATGTATCTTTTGCTTTATAAGGTAGCTTGTTACTGTTATTTACTTACATGTACTTGTCTATATTTATTTTAATTAGGTTTGCTCAAGTTTTGAAAATGAACAAAACTCATTTTAAAGTGATTCAAATTAATACAGGTGAAATGTCTCTAACCTTTCCTTTTTGGAGGTTATTGTGAAAACAAGTCTATAGACAGGTATATTCTTATCATTCATCTCATGACGTTAGGAAAAATTAATGACCTTTTCATGCTGAGTGATCAAAGTATTCATACCGGCTTGTTTCATTAGCTCGTTTGGTGGTTTTAGACACTGTAGACTATGGAAACTTATTGAAACACCTCCAAACAAACAATGACTCATCTGTTACTATGTGGTTAAAATTTTACATCTCAGAAATATATTTCAAGTATTAATTCATCAGAAACTTGCCACATAGAATGCAGAGTGCTATAGTGCTCCGTACCAGTGTCATTTCTGCTCGCAGTGTATATGTTACTATTGAGGCAGGTGTTATGTGGAAAACGATTACCCAGCATCCTTGCTATGCAGATAATGATCAGTAATACCTCTCTTTTTCTCAGATCCTAATAGTTGGTTTACCAACTTGGAAAACTGTTTAGATTCCATCCTCAGCTGGATGAATATTTACTATGTTAAACTCAGTACAATGAAAACTAGGGCTTTGCTAACATATGCTAATATTCTCCATTTGCATGTCTCTTACCTAACTCCACTTTTCCATGGGGATTGTCTCATAACAGTTTTTAACAAAGATTAGAGATCTGGCTGTAATACTTGACAATCTGCTACACTTAAGTAAAAGATATTAGTGGTTATCATAAATTCATAGGTGTGTACTAGGCTAATGGCCCTGGAGCCTTTACAAGCCTAGACCAAAAAAATTGCCCAGGCACCATGCTACCCGATGTTAGTTCATAGTGCCCCTATCCATTAGGGCAACTGGAGTGATCCCTGGAGTGAACTTTCTGTTACCCATCCACTCATCAAGATTTCTCTTGAAGAGGGCTAGCAAGGTACTCTGCTTGACATGAATGGTAAGCTTATTCCAGAGTATGGGCAGTATTTGGGAGATGAATCTGTCCCTCCAGCATGTTCTGTTAATTGTGGTAATGAGGTTGTGATCTCTGTAGTGTGTGGCATGGGGGGATTGGGATTTATTTAGGTGTATCATTTCAAGTAGGGCTGGGTTGGACATGGCTTTGTAACTCAAGCAGAGATCAACTCTAAGTAGACGATAAGAGACTGAGAACAGCTGAAGTTTCTTGAGTCTGTCCATGTAGGACACGTGTTTAAGGCCTAGGATCCTTTTTGTGAGGTACTTTTGTGGCCTCTCCAACTTATATTTGAAGAATATCACCAGGACATAACAACTAGTTCAACCTGCAGATAGACCTGGACTACTGTATTACTGTTTGCTAGAAGCTCTCAACTACAGTCCTTATTCACCTGTAGTGAACCCAAAATTTGTTACACAAAGTTTTGCCAGAATCTTCTAGCTTGTGTTATATTATCACTTTGATTTAGAAACAGTACTGTCTACTCCTGGTATCTATGTCTGCATTTATAATTCCTCTATTTACTTATCAAACAGCGACAGAGCATGATCCAATGGGATAGACAGGGTAACGGACCAGACCCCCCAGCCATCCCAGTGTCCCATTACTTGACTCTCTCTCTCTAATCAACATAAACACTGTTCATAACTGTCAGTGTGGATACTGTTTTCTTCTTTATTTTTGCAATGATTACAGAGCTGCAATTTAATTTTAAACTTTTATTTTAAACTTTATAGTACATATGCTGATGGCCATTTGCTAAATTAAACAAAACAAACTGTTGCACAAAGAAAGTAGACTTAGCATGAGCAACAGTAAACTTCTCTTCCCTTGAAGCTTACATTCATTGACAATGCATTGTAACACATATTCACTGAAAATGCACCTGGCCAGTGGTGAATTAAGTATACCTTCATCCCTGGGCTGTTTCACTCTATGGGCGCCCTGCATACATTTGTAGGAGAATACATAAATGCATGTGTTCTTTAACTCAACTTATTGATTGTTTTAAGTTATACTTCTTTAATATAGCAACATTTGTTAGTGTGTTTTTAAATTTGTAGTTCTGAACATTTTTTTCCAGTCAGCAGTGAAACAAAATGCATGTACCAACAACAAAGTACCAATTCAGAACAGTTCAGTCACAAAAGGTCATTAAAACTGCTATCATTATAGTCCAACGATAATCTTTACTCTACAGTTATGGCCATTAAATCAACCATCTACACATTGCATATCTAATTGTAATAAAAATGGCCATATTAAGTATTCCAGTTTACTTGACATAAATGCACACCAGTCCTGCAAAGACAGTCTAATGACTTTTTAACTCAACTGAGCAGGGTCAGTCATTGTTATCTACAGATATCCCCCAAAGCTAGCAATTATAGCTACATTGTTCACTGCATCCTTTTCAGATGTCTGTGCAAATAATAATAACATTCATGATATAAATAAATGATATGAATAATAAATAAATAAAAATAATGATCAAAGTCATATTTCAAACTTGTTTCACACAAAGAGTAGTCAAAGTATTCATAATTAATTCACACACACATGCGAACTAGTCCTACTAAGCCAGATTAAAGACTGTTTAAAATGACCAATTAACAGCATAAGGTACTTTCATTCACAAACAGCCCCCACTCCCCATTTCTACAAGCAGTTATACCCACTTTGTTGATGGTGTACACCTCTTATTGCCATGAAGAAATAAATGACACATACTTTATTGGTAGCTTTGAGTGTAGTACATTAAACTGTATAAAGATCACTTGGCCTCAAACCATAAGATCCAGCCAGATGTAGCACAGCTTAAACAGAAGATTATTTATTAGAGCATAAGAAATATTAACCAACTTTTAACATAAGCTAAGTCAATATGCATAATCTCTGCAAAAGTAAAAGTCATCTGAATAATTCTACATTAAAAGTGAATTATTGCTGATGCATTGGTTGCTGCTAGTAAACAACTTTGCATTTTAGTTCTTCACCTACAGATGCAGCCCTGATGCAGTTGAAGAATAATTTACCAATGTTGCATTACAAATATGGCCTACTGGTGATATTGCCATATAATTTTCTGAACAGGACATGGCTGTCAAACAATGACAACAGGTTTACAGTTACTAACCATGCAGTCCAGGAGACCATTAAGGAACCTAGCCCAAATTCCCAATTGTTCCAAAACACTGCCTGGTTAAGTGACTTGTTCAATTGTCACGCAGTAGGTAAAGGAAGGTGGAACAATTCAAAGACTGCACCTTTGTCAAAGGAAGTAGCTCACTAACAAGTTAGAGCTTTAGTTCTCTTCAATAACTACCAGGGTAACATTTTTTTAACTAAATGCAGAAATCCTTTGCAATCCAATCTAGTACAGAAGTCTGTATCACAGTAATATTCAATGACTACATAATGGTTGCTGAAGATCAATCAGTTCTGATCATCACTCCAAATAATACAGACTATATGACCTGGCAAATGTCAGCTCCTGTGCTGTTGCTAGAGGATGTAAAGAAGGTACTGCAAAAATGTTACTAAAATACAGTATGGTTAAAATATATTACACAACCTAGGCTTATTAATGAATTAATTAAGCAATAACCTAAGTCTGGGTGTGGGTAATGCTAGATTTACCCACGGTTGGTGTGGTTTGGTCATGAGGGCGAAGCCCAAGTGACCAAACAAAGACAACTTGTGGGTAAATCTAACATTACCCACACCCAGACATGAGTTATTGCTATTATACAATGACATTATTTAAGAAAAGTAATACTTACTTTTCTTAAATAATGTCTTTGTATAATACCTCCGTGGTGCCCTTCCATGGTTTTCTGCTATCCTGGGGCTTTTTCTGATGTGCATGAGTATGGAAGTTGTGGTCC
The DNA here is from genome assembly GCF_019279795.1 of Protopterus annectens. NCBI lineage: Eukaryota > Metazoa > Chordata > Ceratodontiformes > Protopteridae > Protopterus > Protopterus annectens. Next base: position 578,125,812 of record NC_056745.1, on the reverse strand, counting down.
CACACTTATGCAGTACATCAGAGCTGTGTAGAGGAAGCAACAGAGAAAGGAAGATCTCCGTTGCTTTTTTAAAGCTATCTCTCTGTGTTAAACTCATTTAACATAGCGAGATATCATATCTTCTATCTCGCTATGTTAAACATATAACATAGCAAGATTATAGCAATGGAGATCTTCCTTTCTCTGTTGCTACCTGTGCTCACACAGACAAAAGAATCAGGACATATACTAATGGAAAAAGTCTGGGAGACCGGACCTTTTTCCACTAGTATATGTCGGATTTACAACAGGCACACTGGTTGGGCTGGCCAATCAGCATGCACGTTTTGGAATGCTAATTGCCAGTCATTGTATAATTCATCTTTTAGTGCAATGAGTAAAGCAAAACAATTACAGACAGCATAAATGCTGTAGCAGCTTTTGATTAAAAAAAAACACAAGTCATTAAAATATTAGAAACATTACTGTATATAGCATACTTTTTTGGTGGGGGTCTTACATGCTTGCAGGTCACCTACATCTCATTTTTGACCTCCCTGTGTCTTCTCTGTCATTAAGAATAGCTATCCATTCCAACATCACTCAGTACAGGCCTGACCTACTTGAATGGGAAATAATGCCGTATTGTAACAGCAAACATATCCAGAGTCTACATAGCCAAATCCTGAACAAACAAAATTGGGTCCTATGCAGGGTAATGAATCACGCCACTGCCAGCCATACCAATATCTGATTACTTGGCTATCTGTCCCCAGTTACTGTAAAAAGTATTCACAGCTGTTAGTGTAAACACTATTTTCTTTTTTAATTTTATAATTATCCCAGAGATTTGGATTTCATTTAAAGTTATTATTTCAAATTTTACAGAAAAAAAAAAAAAACACTGACAGACATTTTCTAAACAAAACACTCTCACATTGAAAACAGACTAAGCATGAGAAACAGCAAACTTCTCTTCCTGTGAAACTCACATCTTGTGGAAATGCATCTAGCAGCACATTAAACTACAAAATACATGCTGGGATTTTTACTCAAATAATATATAGTGAAGTACTAATTAATATATTTGTGAAGAGTGCAGGAAATCAAAAGAGAAATGAAAAAAACAGCCTATGACATGCTGCTGGACATGTGTCTCTTTTCATGAATAGGCCAGGATTACTGTCAAGTGAAGTACCTTAGCAGAGTCACATAGAAGACAAATGAAGGTGGAAAGAATCAAACCATGTACTACAAGAAGCATCTGTTTAACAGCTCATAACCTTACTCATCTGCACTAAGTGCTAGACAAGCTGTTGTAGCCTGCAAGCAGTAAGTTTCACACCTATATGCCAGCAAAAAATGTATTTATAGTTAAAACATTAACATTAAACTCATAGATTTCATGCTGTCTAATTTATTCACAGTTAAACAATAATCACAGTGTGTAAATATTAAGGAAACCAAAGATTACATCCGAAGAACGTGGCTCATGTAACGATGCCACTGTTGATTACAATCAATTTCTTTCCATGACTACTCTAGTTCAAAGGTATTAGCTACTAGGTTTGCAGTCCAGTTGACCACTGGGGAGCCTAGCACAAATTTTGAGTTGCCCAAAGCACTGTCTGGTTAAGTGACTTACTCAAGGACAGGATATAGATATGAGGGGAAAATCAGAGCAGTTCTGTAAAGTGGAGCTAAATATAATGCAGACTACTTTAAATACCCTTTATCAGAACAGGTTTTGCATCAGCATGTATGTAGATTAATGGGTCTATGTCAAAAAACTGAAAGTTCAAAAGACTGAAAATCTAAATATCTAAAACTCAAAATATTGAAAATATTTTTAATGGAGGGGCAAGCTCCCCTGCACCCATCAGTTGGGGGACTGCTCCCCACACCCCCTGATAATTATATATACCAACTCTAGACTGCACAACAGTGGAGAAAGGACAAATTCCATTTTCAATATTTTGAGTTTTAGATATTTTGATTTTCAGTCTTTTGAACTTTTGAACTTCTGAAGGGAACCCAGATTAACATAAAAACTATGAAACTCTAGTGACTAACTGTAACTTCAGTAATTAATCAAAGGAAAAAAGTTAACGGAAATCTAGCAGTTAGTGTAAGGGATTAAGGCTATTTGTTCCTGTAGTCTGAGCAAGACATTTAACTAAACTGCCCTCACAGTATAGTAAAAGGCCAACAGATTCCACTTCCAAAAAAATTAACATCTGAAGGTTTATTAAATTTGAGTTAATAAATCTTCACATGCTAATTTTTTTGAAAGTGGAATCTGTTGGCCTTTTAGTATACTATGAGCGTACTTTTGTGGACCACCCTCAGCTCATGTTACTGGTTGATTTAGTTGTTTTTTCTCTGTTTTTTGGTTCTCTAACAGGGACATTTTACACATGTAACACAAACACACACACCCACACACACCCACAGACACACACACACACACACACACACACACACACACACACACACACACACACACACACACACACACACACACACACACACTTACTTACTTCTGTGTTCTAAATGGTAATGATAAACAAATATGCCTGCCAGTTGTACAATAAAATTCTGTTCTGAGCACTCTGTCATGCTGCACAATACACCTATCATTGTCCTGAATGCCCTTGCAGCTGTAAAATCTCCATATAGGAGGTTATTAGGCTATCAACCTGGAGGTCATTTCAAGCCTAATCGTTTCATCCCAATGTAATAGCATAGATACTCTAGTCAATACCCAGGATTGCATTTAATAATGGCTGCCCATGTCCAGGAGGGTTGTGGGTACTATCCCTGATAAGAATTTATGGTGCCCCATCCACTCATCCAGGTTCCTTTTAAACAGTGTCATACAGGTGCTCTGCTTTACATGAATTGGCAGCCTACCAAAGATGCAGCAGTCACTGCGAGACAAATCTGTCCCTCTAGCACATCCTATTCAAGTCACAGGCCATATTTAGGTCCCTGGAATGGGTAGCTCTAGTCCTGTTTGATTTACGGATGTGCAGCAGATTCATTAGGTTTGGGTCGAAGATTGATCTGTAAGCCAGACATAAGTCACCCCTAAGAAGTCTATACGATACAGAGTGTAGTGACAGGGACTTTAGTCGGATTGTGTAAGGTACGTGCTGGAGTCCCTTGATCTTCTTTGTTAGAAACCTCTGAGGTCACTCCAATTGCTGCAGGTGCTTTATATGGTACATGCCAAAAGGCGCTTTATACTCAATTATGGGCCTGATTAATGATGAGTATAGAGGGGTTAAAACCTCTTTTGCTCTAGAGGTGATGCCTTTGTTAATCAATTGTACAATGTAGAAGGCCCTCCTTACTACAGTAGACAATGGTGGTCAAAGTTAAGGTCACAACCTATTAGTAATCCCAGATCCAACCCTATTGGTATATCGGGTAATCTTTTTCAAGCTCCTTTATTGAATTATTACTTGTGACATAGACAAATTTGCATTCATATAAAACTATTACGTCATAGGTTCATAGGTGTGTACTAGGCTAATGGCCATGGTGCCTTTATAAGCCTAGCCCATAGTATTACCCTGGCATCATGCCACCCGACCTTAGTTTCCAGTGCCTCTGTCAAGTAGAGCCACTGGAGTGATCCCCGGGGTGAATTTTCTATTTCCCATCCACTCATCAAGATTTCCCTTGATATCCCCATATCTGCTTTCTTCTGTGCATCTCTACTGCTCTATAATAAAATAATGCTCCTAAAGAAAATTCTTTTCTGCGTTCTGAACACCCCTGGTAAAATGAAATCATACACCTATTCTGGTGTGAGATTGCTTTGTATGCATCTTGTCTTATTGGTTAAAAAGCATCAGTATGGTATCGATGCAGAAAGCATCCATGACTTTAAAGGAGCAGAAGCATGCAGTTTAGCATTATGCACCGAGCATAGGAACATTTTTCTTTTGTTTAAAATTAATGTTCAGCAAAGCAGGAAAATTATTTCTTTTTTAAATTAATGCTGTGGCTGGGCCCACCAGGCAGCACCATGCCCTAGACACTGTTATCATTGTCCAGCCCTGCTATCACACACTATACAAGTGTTTTTGTTACTTTGTGACTCAGCTTGTCCACTTAGATAATCAGATGAGGGAACACTAGTTCTTCTAAAGATCCATGTGAATATCTGAGCATTTTCTCTTTTGCTTATCTTAACCTAGTTCGGGCGAATCAACTATCTTCCTCGATTAGGGCGAGTAAGAAAAATGCCACTTAGGTGGCCTTAAAAGTATCACTGTTTAAAAGGTTATACCTGATTCCCTTGATGACTCTAATTGAATTTTAATTCCAATGAATTTAAGTGGTACTGATTTGCTACTCACCAGTGGTTTATGTTTATAATGGATGTTTTTATGCTTAGTGTTATTTAATTGTTAGTAGACTGCACTGTGTTTAAGCATTTAATATTTAATGAAAGCTAAGTGACGAAATGTATAAAAGTGCATAAGAAGAAATGTTACTGAAAGGAAGTGTTTTCATGAACAGACAGAGGGACAATGGCCCTCGCACTGAAACCTGTGGAGTCCCTGTGCAGATGTCTGTTGGCTACAATTCTTTAATCTCCATCTTGATTCTACATTCCTGTAAGAGAGGAGCAGAATTGTATTTATTCATTTATGTATGTATGTATGTATGTATGCATGTATGTATGTATGTATATCTTGCAGACATGGCTGGTTACCCAGGCCTAAAAAGAAAATAAGCACAATGAAGCCTGAAAGTGAGAGGTGCTCCCAAATGCAAACAGTGATTACAGTGTTGAAACATATACAATAGATTATTACAATCTGTGGTTACATAGCAAAACTGTATCCAGCAAATAATTGCAATCAGAGATTGTGAGGCTGAAATACAAATTGTAAATTATAAGTGGAATAGCAATATATCAAATGTTTCATAATAGAATTAGTTATAAAAAATAAGTATTACAATAAAGCTATAAGTAAATGTTATAATGAATATATAGTTCATGGATTGTGCATATAGGTATGCAGAGTAGAAGCTATAAAAATGCAGACATTAATAATAGATTTTTCTGAACCATACTAAATATTCACCTACCATTATATATTTAAGGAAAAAAGTTCAACATTCAGCTAAATATTAATGAAAGAGCATGAGAGAAGACATAGAAGCCAGAGAATATTTGGGATAAATATAAGAATTAAGAAAAGTGACCCAATCTATTGCCTTCTAGTCCGACATTTCAAAAAGTTGTTGCTTATTCAGTACTGTATGATCAGCCAGGTCAGCAGCCTATGTTACATCAACAAAAGCAGAAGATGTCCTTTTCAAAGATTGTTGAGGGCAGAATAAATCAACCAGAGGCAGCCATTTTGCTTCTGCCTTGACTAAATGTTTGCTGTTAGTTTGCTAACAGTCCATAGTTATTGAATAGATCTTCAAAATGTAAAACTAAAAGCTTCTCAAAATATTTGCAAAGCAGAAAGACATGAGTGAGGTCTAAATTAAGCTGTATCTGTGTGAGACTATACCTTAATGGCATAGAAAAAGCTTCCTCCAAGATGAGTGGAAACAACCCCTTTACTAAAGTCAGTTTGAACATTTGTTCATAGGATTCATAGGTGTTTACTAGGCTAGCAACCACAAGGACCTTTCTATGCCTAGCCATGCATCCCAAATCTCTGCCAAATTCTGGTACCCTTGATAAGTGTAAACAGGGAAATGGGAGGTGAAACATTTGCAAGCAGGGCCTGGAAGATGAACCATTTGCAGACTGCCTGTGTCCATTAGAGACATAGGTACCAAACCAGGGATGAATTTTCTGTTCCCCATCCAGTCATTTACACTTGAATTTGGTTAAGGAGAAATTCTGCTTCATGTGGATGGGGAGCCTGTTCCAGAGAAGTGGTAGTCTTTGGGATGCATTCCTGCCTCTCCAGCAGGTCCTAGTCATATCACAGGCAAGGTTTAAGTCTTTAAAATGGGTAATGCCATTTTTTTGTGGATATGGAGGAGGTCCATCAGAGTGGGGTCTGAGAATGCCATGTATGCCAGGCATAGATTTCCCCTCAACAGTATGTAGAAGATACAATACAGGGATAGGGCCTTGAGGCCATCTGCATAGGACATATTCCTTATGCCCTGTATTCTTTTAGTGAAGAACCTCTGTGGATGTTCCAATTGTTGAATATGCCTGGTTAGGTACATACCAAATTGGGCATTGTACTCAATGATAGGTCAGATGGATGCTTAATATAGGGGAGCAATGACTTCTTTAGACTGTCAATGATAGGTTAGATGAAAGCTTAATACAGGAGAACAATGACTTTTTTGAACCTAGATGCTATATCTTTGTTTTTAACTTGCACAACATAGAATGATTTCCTCACTACTGTAGACATGTAATGGTCAAAAGCTAAATTACTGTCTATGTATGTCCCCAAGTCCCTGACTACTGGGTCAACTCTTAGGGGTGTGTCATCAGTATGGTAGTTTCCAAGGGTGGATGACTTACTGAAGGATACTATTATGCATTTCTTGGCATTTAGTTTTAGTTCTGGTACCAGTTGTTTGTCTGTGTTAGCCCTTTCTGAATAACATTTATGTCAGTGGGTGATTCAATGACAGCTCCTAATTTGCAATCATCTGCAAATTTAGTCAGCCAGAGGCAATTGACATTGGCCTTGACTTCAGAGAAGTAAATGTCAAAAAGGAGCAGTCCCAGGACCAATACTTGAAGGACTCTGCTTGTGACTGACCTCTTTGTAGAGGTAGACGACCCAATTCTAACTTACTGGGTGCTATCTGTGTGCCAGTTAGGTATCCACCGGGTGACATTATGGATTTGTACTTAACCTCTTAAGTTTTTTAATAATGCCCAAGTAGGGGATTATATCAAATTCCTTGGCCTGGTCATGGTGGGCAGTCTCAACCATTTTGCCGTCATCCATTGGTTTGGTGACCTTCTCCAAGACATCTATTAGGTTAAGTAGGCATGACCTGCCCTTGACGAAACCAAATTGGGTTGGGTCCAGTATCTGGAGATTTCCTATGTCATTACTGATCACCTCCATGATAATTCCTTCCATGGGTTTGCATATGAGACTAGTGAGACTTATGGGTTTGTAGTTTCCAGGGTCTGTAGATGGCCCACCTTTGTGCAGAGGGATGACTGTTGCTGTTCTCCATTCATTAGTCACAAAGCCTCTTTGGAGGCTACATTTAAACAGCAATTCCAGAAGGTCTGATAAGAAGTTAGCCTTAGAGTACTTCCTGAATATTCCAGGGTTAGCTAGGGTTTTGGTTTTATTTTTATTTCCAAGGAGACCATTCTGTGGTCTGACTGTATCAGAGAAGACATTACACTAGAGCGTGTGCAGCAAACCCCCATATTAGTGAGAACTAGAGCCAATATGTTTGTACCCCTTGTTGGTGTATTGACAGTCCTGTCCAGGGAATTTGTGTTTACAAAATCCAGGAATCACTGTGCCTGTACATTTGTGTTGCATATGATTCCCAGTTAATAGTGGGGTAATTAAAGTCATCCATAAATATGGTATTGGGTTGGATGGTTAGTGTTTTCAATAAGTGTGAATACATGTGTAACAGAGCAGATCAAGTAAAATGAACAGAGCTTATGGTTACAACCCGTCTTTTTTAAAGGCTTAGCTTTGTCATTTGACACAAGTACAACAAGAGACTCTATGACTCAGTAATGCTGTATTACCTAGGATTTGAATGGTTGGCTTGAGATTTGCAAGATAATGGTTACTAAATGAGAATTTTTTCCTCACCTCTTCAGTATTAAAGGGTCTATACAGGCACATCCACTGCAGATAATGTAGGTAATAGTGGCATTTTGCCCCCCCAAAATTTATTTCTTACAAAATTCACTTAAGAAAAAGTGTTCTACATCCACCAAGCCAGTCGTTTGATATCCAACAGGTTTCAATGTGAGATATTTTAGTAAAATAAATACATCACAAAGATCCAGGGAAGTAGTGCATTTCAAACGTTTGTTACTCTTTTGCGAGCAGGATGTTTGTTTCATCTTTAACGCAGCAAGTTATAGATGTCAAAAACTTACCCTGAGTTTTCTTATGGGTAAGAAATATCAGAGTAGTTATATGAAATAAATCATGGCAAACAGGAACTTTTGTCTGTTCTATAAATCATGGGAGGGAAACAGGAATGTCTGTCTGTTCTATGGATTCAAACTGTTCTGGAATACAAGCCAAACGATGCTGAAATCTAGATCAGCCAGTCAGGAATTAGAAGGTTACTTGACCTTGTTTTTGGGTCACTGAGTATACAAGGAGAATTTGGTTGCTTGCAGAGGGATGGGAATAATTATATCTCTCACTCTATTGTGGTGATTTCTGATCACATTTTTAAAGAACTAAATGAGTTCTGGTAATGAAATTTGGTCTTTTAGGGTACATGCTCATTTTAATGAGACCTTGTTCTCCAAAAAACAAAATGCAGCCAAGGCTTCCTTCCAAAAGAGGCATACATTAAAGCCTGTTTGGATCAACACACTCTTTGTGTGAGAACACATAGCCAGCTTTTCAGTAGAACCTTCTTTTTGGCCTGTCATCAGGAATAATGATTACTGGCCACCTTGATTCACAGTTTCATGTGTCCTAGACCATATATGTGCTGTCAGGTAGTTGACTCCTGCCACATTATTGGCCAAAGAGAGACAGCTACATTAATTGCTAACTGGCTTACCTTAACTGGACATCTCTACCAGTAATGTAACTTGGCCTATCTATTCTAACCCAGGAGAAGTGAGGAAAACAAATGAGTCACATTTGAGATATGCCTCTTTAATGACAATGGTGGCTCAGAAAATATTACCTTATAGTTCTGTTTTGCTCTTAGAGACCTTACATTACTATACCAATAATCCCGATCTCACTATAGGTCATGTGAAATTCACTCACAGCTGGCATGATTTACTCACACGTTTATATGCCAAGAATCACCACCTCAATATGGGTATGTGGAATTTATTCACAGCTGGTATGGTTTACTCATCAGAGTGAAACTTGGGTTAGTGAATTCCACTAGAAGTAGGTAAATCCTGCATCACTCAGTGTTGTTATATTACACATTGGAATTATTTAAAAATATAGTTCTGATCTTTAAATAACTCAGGTGAATAATGGCTCTGTTTGAGTCTGAGGTCTGTTTAAGGTGACAGCAGACAGTACAGACACCCCTTGCATACACTCTGTATCATACATTCTCCTATATGAAAACACATATTCAGTGCATGCTGTAGCTCTTCTTCAAGGTACCGTGGTGATAAAAGAATATCCCCGATACTTTTTAAGTTTAAAGTGAGTTTAAAGGAAGAAATCTCTCTCTTTCATTTAGCTTATAGTTGTTTGTAGTAATGTTTTTTTTTTCTAAAATTTATTTCCAAGAATTTATTGTCACATTATTTTTATTCCCATTTCTGGCCCTGTGTCTATTGATCAAAAAAGATGTCTCTGCAATTATGCCCATTTAATTTCCATCACTTGAGCAAGAGACAGTCATAGTGTGACCATCACCCAGGTAACCATGAGCTATTTCCCATTCACCATGATACTTTCCCAGGTAGTTGACTGCATGCTTGCATGCACAACTGGTTTGTTTTCACACATGAACAGGCATGTTCTTGCATCATCTTCTTTATGAAAACTATTGTGTGGCAGTGGCTTGGCAGAATCAAACACATATACTTGGCCCATATGCTGCATGCAGTGTACCTCTCTCTACAGTAACTATTGGCACAGTAATCAGAGAGACCACCACCTAGCCCCCAAGATTGGAGAGCTACCATTGACAATTTATTGCCAGTTTTCCTTGCTTGACCCTCAGATTCCTCGGTCAGTAGTCAGCCTTATGTCATCTTGTACTCAGCTGGGCTGAAGAGTCTTCATGGTAGCAAGATGAAATTGAATTATCTCTATTTTGAATGGATCTTTTGCAGTGGTCAGTACACTTCCAGTTTATTCTCATTAAAAATGACTTAGTTTAGACAAAGAAATAGACACATGCTATGGCTAATTTTAGAATCTTCATGGAGTATCGCTTAAATCCAACTTCTGTATATCATACCTGTGCTTTTCTATATTTCATAATTATTTTTTAATTATTAATTTCAGTGGATAAGCATGGACCAAATAGCATTCTTCTCTGAATTGTTTAATTTCTGTTTTTTTTTTTTTTTTAATTTCTGCCACATGCCAGATGGCCATCTGACAGATAATCATGCCTGTGAATTCCTTATGAGCTGAGGGCTAATTATGATGCAGCTGCCCTCAAGGCAGTGATCATGGGATTTGCAAAGCTGTCTCCTAACATCCCCTTAGAATGTGCATAAGGGCTCAGGGAAGAGATGTGCAGTGAGTGCAGACAGGAAGATACATTCAGTGAGTGCAGACAGGGAGAGACATGCAGTGAGTGCAGACAGGGAGAGACATACAGTAAGTGCAGACAGTGAGAGATAGGTTTAGACATGCAGTGAGTGCAGACAGGGAGAGATGTGCAGTGAGTGCAGACAGGGAGATAGGTTCAGACATGCAGTGAGTGCAGACAGGGAGAGATGTACAGTGAGTGCAGACAGGGAGAGATGTGCAGTGAGTGCAGACAGGGAGAGATGTACAGTGAGTGCAGACAGGGAGAGACATGCATTGAGTGCAGACAGGGAGAGACGTGCAGTGAGTGCAGACAGGGAGAGACATGCATTGAGTGCAGACAGGGACAGACTTGCCTCGCTTCTCAATTGCACACTAACTATTAATTCCCCAGTTTCCAGTGGAGATTCTTTTGAAGGTGAAATACCCAGCAACATACCTCTTTGGCCTTCATTGGGAGAGATGAGCAAGCAAAACCTTTTCATTTCTGTCCTTCCCCAGGCTGGGTCCTCCAACAGAGGGCCAATAGTCAAACCCAGTTCACCTGTCAGAGTGTAATTCCTCTGTGCCAGTAAGCCAGCTATTAAGTGGCCTTAGGTCAACTGGTGCCCTAGGCAAAAGGGCTCCACGGCACCCCCATCACACCACCCGGTGCCCCCATTCTGGTCTACCTACACCAAATAAAAACAGGAAAAGCGCCCCTACTAGAATGGCACCCTAGGCGACCGCCTAGTTGGCCTATGCCTAAGGCCAGCTATTAAATACATACATTTATGCTGAGTGGAGTATCTACCCCCCCCCCCTAAAAAAAATGCTGTTCCTTCTGCTAATCACCTGGCTAACAAAATGCAATAATTGTAAAGGAGTAAATAAGTGAATAGCAACTCTTCTGATAGTCCGAAGTAGAAATTGCTTTGTTGATTTCTGCACAACACAAAATGTTTTCCAAACAGTAGTTTCTAGGCATGATACAAGTACAGATTACATTGTATCTTTCATGCTAATGAATGCTGGGCCACTTGCTAAAGAAAACTTAAAAAACAGAATATGCTGTATGCATTAAACATACACTATCATGTTATTATACAGATTATACAGTTTTGTGTCTGGGCATGATTTTAAGAAGAAACAAGTAATATCCATGCATAATTAAACTTGAAATAATACAAGATGAGCAAATAAGAGCAAAGGTCCCTTTATACTAACAGCTCAATTTATACGCCTCAGAGATATTTTATGACTTATCATGAAAACACTGATTATGTACTGGAAACAAAGACATGAGGGTGGAGTATGGCACTCCTAGTAATAAACAGCCTGTTAAGATATGAAGGGTGTTTTCTTTTCAGAATATTCATTATAATGGGACAGATTGTCTGCAACTTTGGAGGAACCTTTCTTCATTTAAAGTAGAATACAAGTATATAGATAATAATGACTTTGCATTTGGCTCCTTGTTTTCAGGCATCTCTCCGTTGATATTGCTTTTTACAAAGACATGCATCTGGAGTGTTTCTCCCCGGGCCTCAGCTGAAAATTGGCTTTGTTCCAAGTCGGACTTTCCCAGTTAACAAATGTTAAATAAATAATTAAAATAAATAAATAAATATCTAAACTACAGTTAAGAAATGCATGAAGGTATTTGACATATACAGTAGCTATTCCTTATAGTTTAGCTATGATAGTGTTAACAGCAATACCTAATCCTTATCAGCAGGTCAATTATATGTTTTATTACTTCCCTCCTGTATAATAATAAAAGTATTTGTATTTTATTTAGGACCATATCTAAGGCATCTTATGCTACTTGGTGATTAAGAGATATTCCCAGCTGTTGGTGTTCCTGAGAACACATGCACCTCTGCAGAAAGGAACAGAAAGGGAAAAGATGTGATCAGATAAGCACTGGTCAGTAGTTTTTGTTTGCTGTCATTCCTGAATATTCAGCATTACCATAAATCCTAACAGTTTCACACACTAAGGAAAACACAGACATCACAATGAATGCTGCTGAATGCATTTTACATACTCATTCCTTTCATTTAAAATGGCGATGCTGTTCGTGTCATAGCAAACATAGCTACAAAACAGAAAGTGTTAGATGATTGCATCTATCAATTTGCTTTTGTACTAATCAAGCTTTACTTAACAGGGAAGCCTTTGGGTGCATTAACAGGAATACTTAAAGGACAGCAGCAGTAGAACAGTTATTATGGATGAACGTGAGCAGTTTAACATTTCTTATCACGCTGCTTCTCTCTTTAGTAAACATTAGGAGCTGAGCTCTGAGCTGCACATATTGTAGACATAGATACCGTAGAACACCTGCCCAGGAAAAGAGATAGCACCTGCTGGCATGTCAGTTATTGTAGTTAATATTAAACTGGTGCCCTTCCTTCTTAACAAACTTCATCAGCTCACTTCAACAAACAAGTTGTATGTAGAATTCATCAGACAATCCTATTTGAGATTGTACATGAGATCTGACAGCTTGTTCCCTTGTGTGAAGTAATCCTTTGAATTTAAAATGGCAGGTGTTAACAAATGTATAAAATACTCCATGTTTGCCTTCAACTTTATATTCTGGGTAAGTGTTACATTACATTTTAGTAAAAAAAACTGCTGTGATACTAGCCTACTTAATTGACTGCTGGCAATATTTTATCAAAAAACACAGAGTTATGTAATTGACAGAAGCTAACTTGTGACACTGTAATGCCTGAAATACAAACAATACAGGAAAGGAAGGAGAACTGATAAAGCTGTAATGGCTATAGAAAGCTACTGCAATTAACTAAATTATGGCATATTTTGGTAGACAGTAAACATTCATGTTACATAGTTTGTATTATATAAATTAACATAAGTGATACTACCTATTACTGAATGTTTAAATGAATAATATTACTTAGCAGGCTCAGAAATGTACACGGTTATGATTAACAGGTTTAAATCAGACTGTTGTTAAATTATTCATTGTTTTGTGTCTATTAATTCCGATTTAAATATAGCTATGTCAAATGTAATGACAATTTGTGTCACTTTAGATTTATGGAAGAACATATTATACTGCATTATTTTAATATATTGGGATGTGAACACAACAATAAGAACAATGCTTAAATTGCTGTTTTGAGTAAAGGCAGTAGTGACATGTGTGGTTCTTAAATCAATAAAAACATGTTTTGTTACTTTAGTTTGGAATTATTGCTATGGATGTATGTAAATGGAAGAAGAACAATGCATGTGCAGTGTAAGTATTGCTAGGCTGTCAGTCACCTTACTTAGTAGTGATGTAGCAGCTTTACACCTTAACCTGTCTACCTGTCATTAATTACTAATGTATTTGAACAAGTTAGCAAGCTTTTCATCCAAGTTATGTGTTCTTATTTAGTTATATACACACAAGGTTCTGCATTTTTCCCATTTTTAAGTTATATATGTATTTTAGGTATTTTTGTTGAAACAAAAAAGATATCACAGCTTTATGTTTAAATGCATACCTGCATTCATACTGCAGAAAAAAATAATTCTTGCCTTTTGTAAGTGACTTAAGATGATGTATTTTATAACTACTCAGGTACAGAAATGAATAGACAAACAACACACATTAAACATTGTCAAACTACAAATACACAGGGGGAATATTAAAAATGGATGACCACCTATGTGAAATTACTACTACTAAAGTGGTCGTTTTCCAAATCAAGTAAATAAATTCTTGGAGTTCAGCCTTTTGTATGTGACTGAAGATGAAAGTACAGCTGCTGAAAACACTACATTATTCAGATTTTCTTAAGCTCAAATAGCTTTGGTAAAGCTGCAATACCTTTGTGTGGAAAATGCAGGGATGTAACTGCTTAATTCATCTCCTGATGTATCAGTATTATGCAGATCTGCTCTAGCTCAGCTCTGCTGGAACATTTTATGCATGAAATTAATTTCTTATCATTATAGCTTTGTCAGGATCCTTTGAACTTACCAAGAAACAAAATGTTAAGTTGCTGACACGTTTCCCACTGTTTAATAATAAGGCATGAAGTGGTTGCCATGAAGGACATATTAATTTTTCAAAGTGATGAGACTGTACATTACAGTAAACAGTTCAGGATTAAAGATCAATTAGGCCTCCATGTTATCAGATACATTTTTAAATAAACATGTCCTGTGTCCCTAAAGGCATAACAGTCAAGTGTAAGTCATTATTTAACAAAATAAATGTGCTCCTGAATGGTAGCCACACAAATATACTGCTGTGATAACAGGAGTTGCTTTACTGTATTACAGAAGCCAGTGTGCTAAGATTTGGCACTAGCATGGCAGTTATTACAGGGCATAATTATATTATATGCATTACAGTGTTGCAACACTTGGGAATGCTAAAGCTCTTGGTTCTCCAGAATTTGTTCTTGGGTAGGTGCTTTCTTTGTAGAGTTGAGTCCATGTGGATTTTTGTTAGGTGTTTGGACTTTCTACCATATCCCAAATGAATGACATTATTGCTGATGCAGTCTTAGTCACATCTCTAAACCACAACATGCTGCCCTACAATGTCATAAATATTGCCAGATGTCCTAAGTTGTCTCCTTGCCACTGTTCTCAACAATTCTCATATGCCATTCTTAATAAAAACATAGCCTTTTTAGCAGAATAGTATGTAACACAATTACTTATTAATTTTCTAATTTCCTTCTTGATCTAGTTTGGGGTTTCAAATCAGTCAAAATCTATCCTAGAACTCAAACAGCACAAGGCAAAGATACGTATGCTGGATGGAATGCCAGTTTGTTACAGGATGCACACACTCACTCAGCATCCACAGAAGTGGACAATTTGATGGATGTCAATTAATTTACTGTATCATTCTGGAATATGGGAGGAAACCAGAGAACATGTCAAAATCCCATCAACACTAACCACTACAACTCTATGGCCCCTTCAGGAATGTTTCATGAAATATATAACATATATTTTATAAGGAATGCACTTTATGTTTATTTATTTGATTACTGGGAAAAGTACTATTTTCCATGGTTCTTTTCAGGTTCAGCCAACTAGGTCATAGGAAGCAGCTCATTAAGAGCTCCCTAATCCTCTGTGCCACCTACCAGACAAATCAGACTTTTAATCAAGATACTTAGGAGTGCAAAGATTCTAAATTAGAGCTTTTGTCTTTTAACTTATTACATTTCTGCAGTTGCATCCTACTGACATCTCTAGGCATCAAATATTGTTTGTTCATATTTGCATTAATAATTCCAAAACCATGCTACATATCAGGATTAGAAGATTTCATCTTAACGTTTATACAATGTTGAATACATCTGTATTGATACTTGACCTCTCTACTGCAGATAAAGAAGCATTGAGTACCTAAAGTATACTTCTTATTTGCATTTTAATAATTTTTTGTATTTCTCTAAATATCTTAACAAACAAGTGACACACAAAGAACTGCTTAACTTCATATAAAAGCTCACAGTTCTATGAAGAAAATGTTGTTGGCAACATGTCTTTGCTTGAATGGTTACTGACATATCATAAGCTGTTTATACAATATTAGATAAATTGTATTTACTGTGGTTATTGTGGCTTATAAAATCAAGTTTAAGACCTAAAATCAAATGAATGCAACCACTGTAGATGTTATTTAAGCTGTATAGCTTGTCATTTACAGTTTTCTAGCAACACATATGGTGTAGGGTGATAACTTGATATTTTAAAAGGCTTAGGCCATTTCCATTGGAAGTATGAGTGCAAACTCTAAAAAGCTCCATTTCAGGGAATGTAATGTAAGAAAGGCAGTGTGCCCCTTCCACAGAAGAGGTGGGACAATGGAAGAGGTCTATATTAATAGACTGAAAGAGTCCATGAGACAGTCTGAAAAGTACTACTAGTGCATGGAGTAAATATGACAAAATGGGATTTTAATGAGTTCACCCTCTCCATTTAGGATTAATTCCATGGTGGTGCAGCGGTAGCATTGTTGCCTCACAGCAAGAAGCTCTCCCATTCGATTCTTGGCTTGGGTTGGGAGTGCCTTCTGCATGGAGTCTGCATGTCCTCCCCGGGGTTGAGTGGGCGTTCGAAAGACATGCGTTGAATGGGCGTGCCTTTCTTGAAGGTTGGGTGTCAGGCTGGCAACTCAACACCATAAAAAACAACTGCCAATCATTAGCGGACCGGAGTTCCGCTGTGGCGACCCCTAACCAGGAAAAGCCGAAAGACAAACAACAACAACCCTCTCCATTTAGGGCCAATTCTGATTTTGCAGTGCTCAGATGCAATGCATAGCTCTATGTTCAGTAATATATGCTGTATCTGGCAGTATCTGTGAAGTAACACCTGCTTGAGCAAACATTGCTTTTTTTAAAATTATGAATGTGAAGGTCCTTACTGTTGTATCGGTCAGCTTGGCTAACAGCATTATAGCCCAATCACTACAGTTTCATCAGTTCTTGGGCAGGTACCATTCAAAGGCTATGAGGTATACCTCAACAAAAAGGTGGAATTGTGTTTGGCATGGCCGTAGACTTGGCCACATCCAAAAGATCCTTGGCTATAGCAGCAATAGTTGTTCTACTGTTGTTATCTTAGCACAATGCAGATGTTTCACACAGAAAACAAAACTCTTAGCTTAAACCAAAATACCACTGTTTTTTTTTTCAGTTGGGGAAACTTTTGCTCAAATTTTAGGTAATGAAAGGTAAACTTAGGTTTGTTGTTGGCATACAAGCTGTGTGTCAGCTTTGACTGCATACTCCAATAATGATGTAGCAAAATAAAGCATTAGAGGAATTTTGTTCATAAAATATTCAGTTTTTATTAACACAGAAGACAAACTAATAATCCATTTGTTCAAACACTTCTTCAGGGCATAAACAAAGAAAAACACTCTCTCTCTCTTATATCTGTTTATGTTTAATCTCAAACTAAATTCAGACGATTTCTCCTGGTTGGAATCTCAGTAGAACAACTTCAGATTGTCACAGACTCTGTGTGATTGTCATTGCTCATCTGCAGCACAACCCCCAGAAGCACTATTCTTGGCACAAAACTCTGAATGTTGAGAGAGGCCAACTTCTCTGAACTCTAGGCTCTTAGCTCTTCCTTTTTATACATTATACTCACAAGGAGATTGCTTATGATCAGTGCTCTTTAAAGAAACATCTCTATCTAATACAGGAACATACCTATCTTTCTTAAAGGAGAACACTATTTGTATACATCAGTATTTAGAAGACATCATTTTAAAAATACCATATAATAATATTATCTGCACTTCACATATTAGTGAGAGTCCACTCACATTATGCTATAGACCATATGTATATATCTATGTGTGTGTACGTGTGTGTGTGTGTGTGTGTGTGTGTGTGTGTGTGTGTGTGTGTGTGTGTGTGTGTGTGTGTGTGTGTGTGTGTGTGTGTGTGTGTGTGTGTGTGTGTGTGTGTGTGTGTGTGTGTGTGTGTGTGTGTGTGTGTGTGTGTGTGTGTGAGTGTGTGTGCATGCTTGTGTGTGTGTGTGTGTGTGTGTGTGTGTGTGTGTGTGTGTGTGTGTGTGTGTGTGTGTGTGTGTGTGTGCATGTGTGTTTGTGAGTATGCATGGGCTGTGAGTATGCATGGGCATGGGTCCATTCAAGAGTGTATGCACAAGTTATGGCAGGTCATTGTGATTCATCTCATTGAAATGGATGACACCAGTGAGTTTAATTTCTGAAACTTTGTCAACCATGCATATATGTAGACAGAGAGAGGTTTTGATGGTGTTAAGTTTGGGAAACTTGCAATGGTAGTGTATCAAGAAAGCAGTCTGGTCCCTAAAACCCCTCAGATACCCACCTTACTGAATTCATCTTAGACTCCTCCTTCAGCACTAAAGCTCATCGAAAACTAGGGATGATTTATAGAGCTATAAACTTTCTCATCAACACCACTAAAGCTACACTTGTCACTACTTATCTCCTCCCTATTACTTATCTCCTCCTCACACTTCTTTATGGTACTCCCATCCTTGGTAACCTTCAGTCATCAAAAAAATCAAAACTTGAACAATGCTATAACAAAACTGCTACATTTGCAGCAAATGTCCCTTTCAAAACCCACCACTCTATAACATTAATAAGCCTAAATTGGTTAGAGCTACCCCATCAACTAACATAGAAACAGCTTCTTACTACCTATAAAATTATCCAGAATCCATCTTCTTGTCTGGCACTAAATAACATTATACATAACTATGTTCCCAGTCCTGCATTACAATCCAATGACCAAAACCTCCTGTCTTTCTTTCTACAAACATATCAAAATCTGCTGGGCATTGTCTGTACTTGTATCATGTTGCTAAGCCCTGGGATTCCTTAGCTTTATCCATCAGGCCAGTACCCTCCATCCCATCCTTCAAAACCATTTTGACAGACTTCCTAGCTAAAAGCTGGCTCTGTTCTTGCTCAACACCAGGATAAACTACATCACTAAATGTGAACAAATACCTATTCATACCTGACATCTCCTTATTCTCACTATTTCACACACTTCCTTACTTTTACCAAATTCTAAAACTGCTAGGAGTTCAGTTTGTTTAGGATTTTGTTTGGGTGGACTTTACTTATTTACTTAGTTTATTTAGGGGGGGTGCTAAAATTCTTACAGTTGACCATTTGCAGGATCCTTTGAAGGCTGTGTAAGCCGAGGTACCAGAATAAACCTGATTGCATCCAGCTCCTGTCTCTTTTTTGGTGGTTGTCGTATCTACATATTTTGGTGTTTTACATTTGCAGGATCAGCCTGGGGTAAGAAATTTATAAAAAAAACAAAAAAGACCACATTCACAAACATACGAGTAATCACAGAAGGTAGACAATCCCATATACAACTGAAAAAAATGTAAATATTATTAACCGAGTAGGAAAAACAAATGTAAATTAATTTTAGTAGTAAATATGAAAGAGAAGCAGCAGCTGAGAATAGAAGGTCATAGCAGAAGTGAAGCAGGTAAGAAAGGAGTTAGGCGATGAACTCTGTGGAAAAGCACTCGCAATCAGATTTTTGATGGAGGTATCTTGTGCGTTTTACTTTGTGACTTACTACTAAGGCATGGAGGAAAAATCTAGTTATTTGGTCAGGGGTGCACTGCAGCTCAAGGCCTGTTTATTTGGACTTGGTGGTGGTGGTGTTTTGTTTTGCGCCTCAGACCTATATTCCTAAGGTTATATAGATTTTGCAGGTCTCTTATATGGGAAAAAGCTCTTGTGCAGACAACCCACTGTAGATCAATTCCAATGGCAACTTTTTTCTTCACTGTTTGACGAAAAGCTCTTTTCTCACAGTTCAGGCCTTTCCATACTTCTTCTTGAATAAAAGGCCCTCAATGTGTTTAGTTCTGTGCTGTTTAGAACGGACTAGCTAAAGGAGAATCAATCAGATAAAGCCAGCAGTGAAGCTCTGCAACTTCACAACCCCCGCAGGAATGAGAGTTCCCTTAGTCCTATGACTCTGAGCTACAGGTCAGTGGCCCCAGGTAGATTAGAATTTCAGTAACTTTAGCTTTTACAGCAGGGGTATGGAAAACTCTAATTAGTGGCCAAACAGTAAGGAGCAGCAGGGAGGCCTGTACTTCATGTATCTGCTGGGACTGGGATAGGCACAAGAACAGGAAAAAAACAGTAGCAATGTAAGGAATTGAAAGTCACTAGAGTGCAACTTTACACAGGAAAATAAAAAACAGAATATAAGAAACTAGCAGCAAAACTGTAATGCAAACAGTTATAAAAGCACAAATCCAGCATCAACAATTACAATACTGTCACTATTGCAATCCAGACTACAGTCTAATATATCAGACTAGGCAGAGATTTACCAGAAAGACTGCCTATGGAAAAATGCTGTAATATATAAATAAATGATGCTCAGATACTGCAGTAGATCACAGTTTTGCTGCAATTGTGAATGAAACTATAAAACTTATGTCCAAAGTCAATTCTAAATTAAGTAAAATATCTTTAGTGGAAACAATGATTTCTCACAGCAGTTATAGGCAATGCACTCATTTTAATGCTTGTTGGAGAAAGCATAGAGACATGCTTGTTCTGCATTTTGCTTAGGGGGACTAGAATATATCCATTAAGCTTTATGTAAAGATTTGTTAAAACTTTGCTTGGCTTTAATGGATATCATTGCCACAACCAGTTTTGCTGACTTAGTTTAAAAATTTGTTTACGTGACTTTTTTCTTCTGATAAAGTGCTTTTTTTCATTGTATAATTTCCAGATTACATTCAGTGTGTTACCTAAATGAGGCATAAACATATTCAACTATATACTCATAAGTTAGAAACACTGTTAATTCAATATTCATATATTCTTAACATTAAATACATGTACTTTGACAACACTGTACTGTCTTGTAATACCACATTAGGGACTCCCCCCAACAGAAAGCACTTCTTTTAGGCAGCATTCATTTACAGTCCTCTGTTTGTCATTTACTATATTCTTATTACTATTTATTATTACTATCAAGGTAGAATGTGTATATTTTTCTGTAAACCACAATTAGTGGGTAGTTTTCTAAATATTAGCTTTAGTTATTATTCCTGTTTTATTACTGTGTTTTGCTATATATATATTGCTTTATATCTTTATTGAAATTTCAAAAATATCTCCGGTATGAATATTTCCAGTACTTGACATATCATGCAAATTAGGCTTACTAGTCCAGAGCTGTTTAACATTTTTACTTCACAAATAGTAATAAGAGACGTCTACTGCAAACCAAACACTAACCGATTCTATGTCTGTTAAAAATATTTATAAATGGTATGCTGGCAATTTTTTCATTTTGTTTTATCAATTATGCATGTATTAAACCAGTCTTATTAACTTCTCAGTTACTTATACATATTTCTCCAGTCAGCTTCTAATAATACTATTTAGTTCCACTTCATTCTATCCTGTTACATTTCAGTTGTTTCTATGTTATTTATAATCTTGAATTATGTAGTGTTCTAATATAATTATGATTTAAATCATAACATAATACTTCTTGTCACTATGCTGTGATTTTTCTTTGATTTTCTTTATGTATGGTGCCTTTTACTCTTAAAACTAGCTTTAGTTCATACTCACTTTGATTTGTCTTATTTCTTTCTTTCTTATTTGCTTCATCTTTTAAAGTGATTCATTATTATCATATTACTAATGACACTTCAATTCTTCTTCCAAATGTAATCCTCACGTTTGATTAAAGCAATTTTCCTGTTTACAAATATGCATATTGTTAACTACTAACTGATTCGTTTATAGTCTGTGCACATTGCTACATCAAGTTCTCTTATTTACTTTTCATTTATTTATTTATCCATTTAATTTGGTAAATAACCAGATGAACTGCTCAAACTGACCCCTTTCAAACAGGGCCTGGGTATTTGCAAATGAATGGTGTTGAAATATTTTACGCAGATGTTTATAAGGCAAATGCAGTTTTACATATCAAAGCTGGTGCTATACTACACATAAATATTTATACATTTATAGAAGTACTTAAATATAAATATAGTTTGACTTATCAAAGTTATTTTTCTTAATTTATATAGTTTGTGATATGCAGACTATACGCATGAAAAAATTGCAGAAATTGAATTGAAACTAGGTTAACAATTAGTAGTAACTAGAATTGAAAATTAGTTTGTTAGAAGTTATATTGCCATATTAGTATACCAGCAGGAATTCTGAGCTAAGAATGCAGGTTTATAAAGCAGAAAGATTAAATTCATGGTTATGAGGGAGAATGTTAGAAAGTTAGAATGGGTTGCTTAAGTATGGAGTTGTGATGCATATGTTAAAAAGTAGTGTAAAGAAACTTAAAGAGGTGTGTTACTATGAGGGATTTTAAAGGTGTCTCAATAAGGTTGGGCACAAGTGTTTACAGGGGTAGAATTGCATACAGCATGCCTAGTTTTTGGGAAAGTTTCTTCTGATGTACATATAGTAAATAGAGGTCTTTGTACTTGGTGTCAAGAATTTTTTTCCCATGCTGATGGAAGCCTACAAAGTACCAATAGCTATTAAGCCAGAAGACATGGACTTGGCTGATCCAAGCTGGTGATGTCAGCCTTTGTGGTGTTAGTGTGAGTGTGTGTGTGTGTGTGTGTGTGTGTGTGTGTGTGTGTGTGTGTGTGTGTGTGTGTGTGTGTGTGTGTGTATATATATATATATATATATATATATATATATGTGTGTGTGTGTGTGTGTGTGTGTGTGTGTGTGTGTGTGTGTGTGTGTGTGTGTGTGTGTGTGTGTGTGTGTGTGTGTGTGTGTGTGTGTGTGTGTGTATGTGTGTGTGTGTGCATGGGTGTGTGCGTGTGTGTGTGTGTGTGTGTGTATGTGTGTGTGTGTGTGTGTAGGAGCACATGTATGACAGACGGAGGACATTGGATGTCTTTCTGTGATGAGACATCAGCCATCATTGTCACAGTTAGGCCCATATCATGGTTGCCATGCCCAGGTGATATTGCAGTGAATGAGCTCTGCTGGTGATTCAATGGAATTGCGTGGCATTCAGAAAAGTGACCAAGAAAAAACAACTATAAAAAGAAAACATAATATTTCTTTGGTGAGGACTGCTTAAAGAACCTTCAAATTGAACACATACTAACTCTTTTTCAGTAAGGCATTTCACCAAATTTTGAGATAGCTGGATGTACTAAGATTTGTCTGAATTTCTCTGCAGAGATTGTCACCAGTTTGAAGTATCGTAATTATCCTAATATTATTCCATTCATTTGGGAATTGTTCTTTAGCAATATTCAAATATATACTGTATACAAGCAGCCTCTACATTACTGTTGCCACATTTTCAAGAATTATAAATGCAGTACATATTAGCTTGGGCAAACAAATGGGCACAAAAGGAGTTACTTAAGTACTTTTTTCACCAAAGACTCCAAAATAAACATGCTAAATATTGTCTTTTTATGGAGATGCAGAAGAATATACAGGAAGCAGGATTGTAAAGGTCTTGTTAATTTTTCTGGTGAATCTCAGCAATTTCATTCAGCAATAGTGCAACTCACACTTGCTCTCAGTATCAGGCTAATAAGTACTCAATGAACTGCACCACATTTGCAGTGCTAAATAAGCCACACAAGAAAAAAGGTCTGAGACAGTCTTTATTTGTTAGTTTAAGATAAGGCTAGCTTTTAAGTTAAGAGCTTTAGATTTACAAAACTTTTAAGGACAAAATAATTGTTTTCCTATTTAAAAGAGGCAGAACTCCTCTGTGTGTTGCCAGACTCCTTTCTCATTACAATAGCATGGGTTTTCTCCTTGACAATCCATTTACTAGACAGTCTTGGATTATTTTCTGAAAGAGTAACATTACACTTCTTTGACAGCCAGATATTTCATATAATACAGGCTTATTATTATATTTATAGAGTCGTTTGTACAGAGCAATGTTTGGTTAATAAACTTGAGTATGATAACTGCAGTAGTCTTCCTAGTTGCAGGAACAAAATTGATGATGGATATCAAGCCTTGAGACCAGAAATCACATCAATCTTAAGTAATCAGTGAAGGCATTTTCACTGTGAAATTTCATAAGCCAATTTTACAGCGAGTTTGCATTGTTGTTCATAAGAAATTGTGTGTGTGTATCTTTCGGCTTTTCCCGTTTAGGGGGTCGCCACAGAGGAACTCATAAAAAGAATTGATTTTTGAACTATATTCTGTACTAGGTGAGTATGAAGATAACACAGTAAGAAGGCCAGGACATGAGATGACACAGAGTTTGCAGGATTTGATATATTTTTCAAATTTCATCCAGTTCAGTTCAGTTAATGCTTTATAAAGCTGAGAGTGAATTAGTTGGTTTGCCTGCAATTTGGCAGTTTTGCTCTATGGTATTATTAAAATAGTCAGTGCAATGTTTTGAGATTGCTACTTGCTATAGATCCATAAAATAGTTAAGGCAAATGTACATCTTTGCTAATTTAAACTTTGAAATTGGATTCAGGCACTAGTCAGATTCTTGCTTGCTATGTTTATGCTACCTTTTACATGTTTTTCCAAAACCTAAGATGCTGTAAGGGCTATCCTGAAGAAGATACTTCCAGTTTAAGGCATTTTTTTCTATGCCTGTTAGTACTTTTAATTTAATACAGTAATTTGTGCTATTTGTAGCATTAAACATTTTCCATTGAAGAGGAAGTTTTTCTGTCTTTTTAATAAGAATTAGATTACTTTGCTGCAGCATGCCTTGAAATTGGACAAGGATGCGTTCATATCCTTTTTAAATTTTGTTAGCTCATCTGCACTGTGTTATATAATGTGAAGTCTTCTAGTATGTTTGAGCATGGAGTTTGTTCTAAGAATTGAGACTTAATGAGCTCTTATTAGTGTGGAACTTAGATGATATTGACTTCTGCCCGATAAATGATTGGCATTTTCTTTTGAGGCAGTTTTTAAATCTGGACATTGCTGCATTGATACAAGACTATTTATCAAGGTTTATGCTTCGAAAAACACAAGATAAGGGCAGCTGTGGCTAAGTCTATGCCTCCAGGAGTGGACACAAATCTTCTTTGTTTATTTAATGTGGATGGGATGCCAAGACCAGCTCTGCATCTGTGTTGATTCAATGTGAAGAGAGTATGTTTATCAAGCCAGACAGATGATTAATTGTTTTTGGAATACATATTCCAGGACTTTTAATAGACTTAAAATGCTGATTGGCCTTTAATTTTCAAATTTTATGGTTGAATGTCTTCAACTACTGGATTAATTTTGAGTTGCATTTATATAGCACATATATAGCAGGAATTCATCATTCACTATAAGTCGTCTTTATAAGCATTGTTAAAGAAAATATAAGAAATGGTTTTGTGATTTTTTTTTTCAGGTATGCTGCTGGGAATTTGTCCTCTGAGGCAGTGCCATGGTCCTTCAGTTTTTGTTAGTAGGTTTTCAAATCTTGACAAACTTGTTGACTGGAATTCAAGCTGAGGACAATTAGAGTCCTGGAGATTGTTTACAGGCACTACAGTACACATCTATTTTATTTTTGTTCTCCAAAAAAGATTTTAAGTAGTCTGCTGACTATTTTAGTATGCAGTCACAGTGGCAGCTCAAGTGGGTTTTCTTTAGTGTTATTATTATTTTTTAGAAGCTTGGTACAGTGTTCCAGTAAGCAGCAGGAATGAAAATGTTCTTTCCTGTAAATTGAAAAATGTAGACTTCCTTTTGCCTGCCTGATGTTTTTGACATTTGCTTCTGAATTCTTGGTGCATACTAATTGAAGTTGTTTATCCAGGGTTCTTATGGGTTATCAAAGCATTATCTCTTTGTTTTCCATCCCTCTCTCTTGTTCATGTATCACAAACTGTTGCAGACATTGCATAATATCCAAGATTCTAAATATATTATTATAAAACCCTTACAGATATGGCTTCTCATTTAGTACAGCAAGTTGCTGCAGATCTGTCCTGTGGCAATTGTGGAAGTTTGAAGCCGCCTTTCTCAATTTAAATTTTTTTTTTTTAACATCTGCATTATTTTTTTTTCGGGACATACCAGTTGTCCAGTAGTGTCACAGATGTCCAAGGTCCTGTGCAGTAGGTTGGACAACGTTTGAATCCAATTTAGTGACTTTAAAGCATGTTGTTATGGTATCTCTAGTGTCTAGTAGCTGCTAGTCCCCCCTTTTTTTAATGAACTGCCTTTATGGCAGGCTAGAGTATCCCTAGTGTCAAGTGATCCCCCAACCCTCTGTGCCATATGTTTCTCTCTCAATCCCTATCTGTTTTACTGTTCAAGCATGATATGTACAAGTTATGCTTGGTGGCATATTGATCCTACACCCCTGATCAGTGTTAAGTTTTAAGTGCCATTTGGGCACAAAATAACACATTTTTCCATTGAGTCTTGTGTTGCCTCCTGACCCATCTTGTATTTAAATGCCTTTCAGATACATTGTGGAGAGTAATCTCTGGAGTCTATTCTATATGCTACACTCCCTAGAACTTACTTCTATTAAAAAGGATGAATATGGACATTTGGTAATATTCATTAGCAAGAGCAGCCAGGAGCAGCTGTGATAATCCATGCAGCTGAATTAATTAGCATATGCCTGTTCCCTCAATGCTTCATTAGCACATTGGATGGAAATAGAGACTGCCCACTGCAGTGCTGCACACCTTTATGCAAAAGCATTATGGTAGGGTTGTCTCTGAGTTCCAAAAAATGTTGCTGTGTGGTATACACCACAGCAGTTTTCTTAATTCACCAGTATGTGGGAAAGACATGGTATCAAATGTATTTCATACTTTTGGGACAGCAAATCTATTCAACTTTTTTTGTTAGACAGTCTAAGAAATGTTGCAATTATCTGAGATAAACATGATTGTAGGATGTTTTATCTATCCATTTGGTTTACCTGTTCCATTTCATGCAAGCAAAAAGTATTATCTAATTTGTATAACTTCAGCTTAACTTCTATGTAACTAAGCACTGGGCAAATAGGAAAGAAATATCTCTTACATTAGGGTGTTCTTTCATTTAACAGACTCTTTCCTCATAGAATTACAGAAATGTATGGCTGGAGTTATTTTCTTGATTTTGGGATAAAAATTAATAAGCTTTTTATGTTAATAGTTGATATTAACTAATGTACATGTGCACAAGTAAAATTACAAATGGTGTACTTCTACAGCCTGTACCTTAATTGTAGAAATATTTATCACTTACCCCAAGTGTTGACTTATTGATTATATAACGCATGCTGTTTTATATTGATACATAATTTTATGTTTTCAGGGATGGCATGGAGTTGCTCTGATTCTTATGCCATATATTTTGTTTTATATGACTTCAGCATGCTGCTTGGTTTGCTTAGCTTGTTCTAACAAATGAGCAGTAATTAAAATATGACTGTTAAACAGGGGGATGTTATATTTAGGATACACAACTTTAATGATAAGGTAGTGATAGCATAGTGATTTGCATGTGATGTGGTAGACCCTTCCTCCAGAGAAGTGTCACTCTGACTGTAAACGTCAGTGAGTCTACACCATCTAATATGGGTCTCTCTGTTATATAAGTCAGTTAAGTGCAGTTCTGTTTAAGAGGTAAAGATAGTGGCCAGTGAAAGTCTATTTAATACTTTGAGATTTTTTTTTTAATTCAAACATGTATAATAGAAAACAGTAATATTCTGCATTATATTAGCAGTACTGACTTTACACTTTTGAAAACAGATGGATTTTGTTTGATTTTTACAATGTTGTGGAAACTGCAGTATTCAAAAAGACAAAGTTTTCATTGGTATTAGGAACCATTTTACTCTCCCTTAGTGCTAATAGCTGCTTTTCCATTCTAGCGTGGCTTGTTTTGTAATGCAACTTCCTAATTCCTTCCTCCCCTTCTTTTTCTTTCTTTCTTTCTTTCTTTCTTTCTTTCTTTCTTTCTTTCTTTCTTTCTTTCTTTCTTTCTTCCTTCCTTCCTTTCATATTCAGGTATTCTGCTTCTCTGTCTTTCATAACAATGAAAGAAAGAAATCAGAATCTTTGTCTGTTTTATTTCATCTTCTTTAACCTTAAGCCCCTTTGCTGATTAAGCAGTTTCACTCTCCATTGCCCCCTTTCTCCATATATCTGGATAAAATATTTTTCTGTATCTTATTTAATTTACCTAGGTTCTTTTCCATCCTAACCTTATGTTTTCTGATACTGACATTCATCCTATATCTTCATTGTCTTTGTTTCACATATCTCCTTTCTTTCTCCACTTTATGAAGCTTTATTTTGATGTACTATCTCTTTTGCTGTGGGTGTAAATGATGTCATTTTCCTGAATCCCTTTTGGACTTTATTTATCATCCCTGTATTATTTCCAAATGCTGTTGTTTGTTCACCAAGAGAATGTTTAACACAGTTGTTATACTCAAGATTGCCCATAATATTATTTACTGTTTCATCCATTATTCTACGGACTTAAAGTCTTTCCTCCCCCAGCATTAATTTTATTTTACTTATTTGAATTTGTTGACCAGAGTAGAGCCCTGTTCCTAATGGACCTATTTCAGTCTCAGCCCAGGAGTACAAAAATAATAGTTATATGGCAATATATACTGGATAAAAAGATAAATTATAACATATTCATGCTTTATGTGCAGATAGAATAGCATGTGTGATGCCATGCAGAATGCAGAAAGAATCAGCATCAATAGTAAATGGGGAAGAAGACTCTATAAAAAACTATAAAGCTATGAACATTATCGCATAAAAGGAAATCTCAAGAAGAAAACAAAACATTTTCAAGACAAGCTATGCAGAGGAAGTAAGAAAGGAAGACATTGTGTTACATAATCAGAGAGAGAGAGAGAGAGACAGTAAATGCTTTTTACTTGTGTCTTGAAAAGTGCTTTCAGAATCTGTAATATGAGGGATTATCTTTAAGATAAGACAGGACAAATTCCCAAAGTTTGTGGCTAGGAACTGAGAAGTTATAGTTTGTGTACTGAAACCCCATTTGGGGCTTTGGGAGTAAGAAACCTGTGTGGTTGATACTTCTAAAGTTGTATGTTGGTATGACACTAATAAGTTTATAGGCTAATGGCAAATGGAGGCAGGTCTTATTCTTTATAAGCTTAAATGGCTGTGAGTCACATAGAAAGCCAGATTACTGTTTCACGGAAGCCAGTTCGTTTTTTCTAAGGTTTTTTCAGTGATGTTCATTCTTAGGGGGGAGAGAGTGATGAACCTACATATGGAATATGAGATGATTTGAATGATAGTAGAATTTCTTTTAAAGGTTGCCACTATTACATGGCAACTGTATTGTAGCTGAACCAGTAAAATACCTTTACCTATGATATTCCTACAGGGTTGAGAAAGAAATTGGTATTTTGCTGGCCCAGAATAGGAAAGAGTTTAAAACACATGACTAAAAAACACACAATTAGTGTTTTAACCCTTTCCTTTTTAAAAACATTACAAAATCGTCCTGATTATTCAGGCCAGGTGGAAAGCAAGCATTCAATCTTACTTGCCAACAATATTCTAGCCACCCAAGCTCATCCTCAGAATTAAATACATTTTGCATATTTTGCAAGGCTTCTAATACAATAAATTTAAACTCAACTCTACACACTCCATTCTTATAATGCTTACTTAATGCATTATTTTCATCTGCAGTTTGTATAGCGTATTTATACTCATATATCCTTATTTTCAGCTCATGTGTTGTTCTTCCAACATAAAATGACTTATATGCCACACAGAAGGCTAAGTAAATCACATATTTAGATTTATAAGTAAATAGTCCTTTTATACTAATCTTATTTTCCCTAACATTAAATCTTCCGAATCTGTGTATAAATAATTGCATATATTACAATTAAAGCATTTAACCATTCCTTTTCTTTCTATCATTTTCATAAATAATTGCATATATTACAATTAAAACATTTAACCATTCCTTTTCTTTCTATCATTTTCATTGGTTTACTCAATTTGTCTTGAAAAAAATGTATGTAACTCTTTGCCTTCTTCTGTGTGAAAATCATTTTTTTCCCTATAATTCTTATTATTTCAGGATAACCTCCAAAAAGTCCTCAATTTTTTGAAATAATGCTTTTAATAGCAAACAAATCTAAACTGTTATTAACTGGCATCATAGTTCTATTGGTGTCAGCATTATTGCTTCTTGACCTCCCAAAATTATTACTTTACTTTGGTCAATTATTTGTGACATAAAAGACTTAACTACTTCTATAGGATAACCCCTACTGACCATTTTTCAACAGAAATGGTCAGTTTTTTCTAAAAAAATCTTCATTTTTTCTTGTTAAATTACTAATTTTAACTAATTGTCCTCTAATAATATTAGTCTTTGTCTTCTTAGGATGCATACTACTGTAATGTAGATACATATTGTTCTGCAGTTCTTTTTTATATACTTTGGACACCAATCTATTCCCGTCCTTAAAAACAGTTACATCCAAAAAATTTATTTCACTAGTACTAAATTGACAGGTAAACTTTAAATAGGAACACACGTTACTGATATAAACAATAAACTTTCGTTTCCTTAGTCCCTCTCCAAATTAAAAACACATCATCAATAAATCTAAACATTTTAACTATAGAATTCTTATATGTACTTTCTAATATATTCACAATTTCTCAACCATACATAAAAATATTGGCATGAACTCAGTGAGACACCTTCGCAGCCCCTGATGCCAGCCAAGGAACTGTCACAGACCTCTACCGAGACCCATTCAGAGTTCAGTACTCCGCTGGATCTATCTCCCGCTGCCGGTATGTCAACTCTTTCTCATGTGGTAAGGTCTGGAGCCACTTCGCAGGCACTGGCTTCCGTTGAGACACCTCTGATGACCGAAGTCAGGCTTAGACTGAAGATAACACCGCCGGTTAAACTAACCTTGTATAAGACTATTGACCCATCCAAGCTCAAGCCTAAGACTACCCCCCAGAAAGGCCCCTCCCCAAGGACCCAGCCACCAACCTATGACAAGCCAGCCTGCCTTTCAGTCACAGCAACTACTCAGAATTGCAAAAGACTTGATAACTCTTATAAGGGGAAACCAGCCCCACCCACCCACCCCAGCCAAAAGAAAAAGGGACACCTCCCCTGAAATCCTCTCTGACCAGGAATCAGAAGAATCTGTTATTGAGGAGTCAGACATGGAAGACCAGTCCTTTGCAGCATTTGAGGACTCTGATGCTGATGACCCCCTTCCATCTGCCTCCCCTCCTGAGGACCTCTCTTTTCAGGAAACCTTCAGCTCAAGATTACCTTTTGTCTAAGAAGAGACTGAGAGGGTTCCTTGAACTGCCTCCGCATAAGCCTCTGGCCATTCCTCCTATTCTGGCTGTAGTAGGGGATGTTTTTCTAGACTCTGCCCTTTCTCCAGACTCTCTTCCCCAAGCACCCAGGAAACCAGACAGATATTACAGGATGCAAGACACCCACAAGTATCTTTTTAAAAACCCTACTGCAGACCCAAAAGTCATTAATCAAGGCCCTAAGGGGGCTAGGGCAATCTCATCTAAGTATCCCTTTCCAGCTAACAAAGAGAGCAGAGCTTTAGACAGAATGGGAAAAAAGGTATACACCTCAGCCACTTTAGCTGTAAGAGTCTTGAATTATCAATACCATTTGCTGAAATTCCAGCAAAATGTCCTCGAACTAATAAAACAGAAGTCATCTTCCATTCATGACAATAGTACTACCAGAGAATTAATTGACCTCATACAGTCCAGATCTCAGGTAGCCAAACACTCCTTGCACTGTGGTTTTGATGCCTTAGTAGCTTCTAGCAGGGCTGCAGTTACAGGCTCAGTGATCAGAAGATATGCCTGGCTAAGGGAGCAACCTTTGCCTGACCAGGTAAAATCCAAACTTTTAGATGCCCCTTTGGATAAGGAACAATTGTTTGGACCTAAGGCAGAAGAGGTCATTAAGAAAATGGAGGACAAGGCCAAGTCCATGCAAACTGTCAAGGACTTCTTACAGGTACAGCTTCCCAGGTTCAGTAGAAACTTCCGCATTAAACATTGGTCATTTCCTTCACAGTCAAAACCAGTCCAGAGGAAGGGAAGTAGAGAAAAAGCCCCTAGACACCAGTCACATAGTCAACAAAGACTCAGGCAGTAGTTCACTGATGCTTCTAGGTAAGGGAGTTCTAAACCCACTCCCTTCTCCAAGGACTTTCAATGACTCTCTCCCCTCTCCTCTACCCCTCATGCCACAAGGCAGGCTAGGAGAAAGACTTTCTCTCTTTCTAGAAAACTGGCAGGCCGTCACCTCAGATCTATGGGTCCTAAAAATTATTACCAGCGGGTACAGATTCTATTTCAAAGAAAAGCCCAAATGGTCAAGTTGCCCAGATGTCACTGTAAATCAGAGGACAGAAGCTATTCATCAGATCCGAAAGCTTTATGCCCAGGGTGCTGTAGAACCTATACCAAAGGAACAGGCCAGAAAAGGATTTTATTCAAGACTGTTCCTGGTCCCCAGAAAAGAGGGCACCTGGTGCCCTATCCTAAACCTCTCCACCCTGAATCTATTCCTCCTGGTTCTAAAATTCAAGATGCTGACTCTTCAAAAACTACTACCTATGCTGCTACCACAAGCTTGGTTAGTGACCCTATATCTGAAGGATGCCTACCTACATATCCCTATCAGGCAGTCCTGCAGGAGTTACCTAATATTCAGAGCAGGGTCCCAACACTTTCAGTTCTCTGCTCTGCCCTTTGGCTTATCCACTGCTCCCAGAGTCTTTACCAAGTACTTGGCTCCAGTAATTGCATTTTGCAAAGAGAAAGGCATACACATTTATCCCTATCTTGATGATTGCCTCATCCAGGCAGAAACCAAGGAAAGACTCGTGAAGGACCTCTCTTTTCTGCAGACCCTACTAACATCACTGGGATTCACCATCAACCAAGAGAAGTCCCATCTACAACTCACATGAAGGTTAATCTTCCTGGGCACCCTTCTGAACACCTCAGCACAAATGGCCTACCTCCCCCCCCCCCAGAGTAGCCGGCCTTCTTACAATCTTACTTTGCACAGCTGGCACACAAAACCCACCTCACTGTCAGAAAAATCCTGCAAGCCCTGGGATACATCCTGCTGGTACCCCTTGCCAGACTGCACATGAGAAAACTACAGTGGTACTTAAGGAACCTCTGGTGCCAACACTCAGTCACTGGAACACCAGCTCCCCCTAATTCCTTGTTTAAGGAAGGAGCTCCTATGGTGGGCTGTGGCTAGCACTCTGAACAAGGGCCTACCCTTTGAGCTTCACCTACAAGACCAAACCATAACCACAGACATGTCAGATGCAGGCTGGGGAGCACACAAAGGAACCCTGCAAACTCATGCTTTTTTGGGGACAGGAGGCTCAGGGTCTCCATATCAACCTGAAAGAAATGCTAGTGGTGCACAGGGCAAGCCTAACCTTCCAAGAACACCTGTCATCAGGAATACTCTTAATCAAGACAGACAACACTACTGTCATGTGGCACATCAACAAGCATGGGGGCACATACTCTTAGCCCCTGTGTCACATAGCTATGAAAATATGTCAGCCTCAAATCTGGGACTGCATCTGATAGCACAATACATTCCAGGGAAGCAAAACACCCTGGCAGATCAATTAAGCAGAAACCTCCTTGACCTCAAGTGGCAGTTGCACAAGGAAACCATCCTAAAAATCAGTCAGATCTGGGGAAAACCAGACATAGACCTTTTTGTAAGCTACCAGAACTGCCAACTGACCAAATTTGGCTCAAGAAAGTTTCATCCAGAAGCTTGCAGGGTGGACACCCTCTCCTTCCACTGGGGCAGCCTGTTTGTGTACGCTTCCCCCCATTGCCTCTGATACCCAGGGTGCTTCTCAATATAAGAGAGGAAGGACCAGGGGCTATCCTCATTTCCTCAGACTGGCCAAGGAAGCACTGGTACCCCATGCTTATCAGTCTGAGCATACACCCTGCCATCTTTCTACCCCCCACAACAAACCTTCTCACACAACAGAGAGGGAAGCTACTGTACCCAGGCCTTGCCACACTCAAGTTAGCCACATGGCTGATTCCACAAAAGCAGATGACACTTCAGCCCTTAGCAAACAAGTGTTAGACATTATTAAGGAGGCCCGTAGACCCAGCACCTAAAAATCATATTCCGCATAATGGAAAAGATTCACCTGCTGGTGCAACAGCAGAGGCACATTCAGCACCCATGCCTCTCTACCACTGGTTCTGGACTACCTGGCAGAGCTTCTAGAAAAGGGGCTGTCTTACTCTTCTATCAAGACTCATGCTTCAGCTGTCTCAGTCTATGTCCAGGCAGAGCAACTCTTGTTCTCTCAACATCTCTTAAAACAGTTCCTCAGAGGTATAGCTCACATCAGACCACCTAGAAGGCCACCTGTGCCAGCTGGAGATCTGAACTTTGTCCTGGAAAAGTTGACCTTACCCCCTTATGAGCTAGCATCCTCAGCAGATCTCAAGTTTCTTTCTTGGAAAATTGCTTTCTTGCTGGCCATCACTTCTGCCAGGAGGGTATCTGAGCTCCAGGCCCTTATGGTCACTGAGCCCTTAATCATTTTCCTCATGGGCAGGATCTCTCTCAGAACCAATCCCTCCTTTATGCCTAAGGTGGTTTCTGATGTAACCCTCGACCAGGCCATACACCTACCTACTTTCTTTCCTAAACCTAGCAATAAAGGAGAAATAATTCTGCATACCCTAGATGTACACAGGCAATTGAGATTCTACCTTGACAGGACCAAATCAATCAGGAAATTTGACCAACTACTGGTTTTGTTCGCCCCTGGGGCAGAGGGGGAACCCATTACAAAGCAGACCATTTCCAAATAGATCTCTCTTTGCATACATTTCTGCTATGCCTTCCATGGAAAGAGTCCTCCCAAATCCATCAGATCTCATTCCACGAGAGAAGCCTATACCTCCATGGGCTTCCTGAGAGAGGTTCCTACCATGGATATTCTGCAGGCTACTACATGGACATCTATCCACACTTTCACCAAGCACTACCGGCTGGCTACTTTCTCCCAAACCAGGGCAGGCTTTGCATCTGCAGTCCTGCAGGGCATGCTAGCATCATCATATCCTGCTCAGCATGCCTACACCCACTTCCTCAGCTTTGGGAATCTTCCCACAAGTGATGACTGCAACAGTGAAACATGAAGAACATAGTACACTTGTGTACACTTACCATAAATGTAGATGTTCAAGTGTATTCACTGTTGCAGTCCTGTTTCCCTCCCACCTTCCCCTTTCTCTTTCCTAATTTCTGTATCTTCCTAGGGGCTCCTACCTATTGGGGGCAAGAAAAACTGATGTAATGGTGTCGGCTGACAACCTTCATAGCCCTGACAACCCGACATCAGCCACAGTCTCTGGACAACCAATGCAGGAGTGAAATCCTTTACTCTGGTATTCAGGCCAGCTGAGGGCTACCCAGCAGGGATAACCC
This sequence comes from Protopterus annectens, assembly GCF_019279795.1. Taxonomy (NCBI): domain Eukaryota; kingdom Metazoa; phylum Chordata; order Ceratodontiformes; family Protopteridae; genus Protopterus; species Protopterus annectens. The sequence continues at coordinate 578,090,385 of NC_056745.1, read as the reverse complement.
ACAAATGATGACTGCAACAGTGAGTACACTCGAACATCTACATTTATGGTAAGTGTACACAACTGTACTTTCTTATGTTCACCTAGGACAAATAGATACATTGCCAATGATCAGTGTTATAAATAACATGGAGAACAAGGGGGAAAACATTTCTTAAAGGGGCTCAGAGTTGTCATGTATCAAGGCTTCATGATAAACACCAGATGTACCATAAAGAACAAGTCAGAAATAATGTGTGGTTTGCTCCAAATTAATCTGACATTAAAATGCAAAATTCTGTCTGTGCCTGTAGTATAGAGGGATAAAGCCCTGACTATGACCCAGGTGACCTGAGTTCAAATGGCAGCTTATGCATTTCAATGTGCAGGCATGGAGGATAAGCGTACCCATCCTAAAGAAGAGGAGAGAGTAGCACATACTTGGTTAATACTCATGTGGCTTAATTTCCCTGGTGGAAACTGGAGTCACAACTACTCTGTGCTGCCTGAGGATGAGCAGGATGTCCTGTTGACATCTGCTCCTTGTGAAAGTAAGTGGAGGTTAGTATATACAACCCTCACGCTGTTACTACCTGTGGGCAGGATTGGAGAATAATAGGCGTAAACACTCCCACTGCAGCAGTATGACACTGTTCCAGCATGCCTCGCTCTTCTTGCTGATCCCAAACTATAGTCATAACAAGTCAGGGCATGACAGAGAGATCAGTAGACCCAGAGATTGAAGAGAGGTACTAGGGACAAGTGATAGTTCTTTAAGGAGCCAAAATATAGCTTAAAAGCACTGTTCTTGGTTGGGTCCCAAGGAAGATAATGGCATTTAAAGGTTAGAGGCAACAGCCTAGTTACTGAAGTACCACCACAATGCAGGGAAGATCCCTGTCCAAATGGTGCTTCACCCATTTGTAGTATGCAATCATCTTAACATCACAGCAGTCCACTAAATAAGCTCACAGTAGAAATAGGCACCTCCTATCCTCCTCCTAATTTTTTATAATGATCTCCAGTCTTCTATAAGTTAGGGGTTCTAGGTAGTTGACAATGACAGAGGCAAAAGAGAAGAGAGTGAACAGGAGGTGTTATCTTATTTTGGAGAGTCTGGTGGTAATAGAGTAATATCTAAAGAGTGAAGAAGTGTGTACAGCTATTATTGCCACAAAATATAATAGTATAACTAAAACTACATGTTTCAAGGGAAAAAGTATAGATTATTCAGTTGAGAACTGTTACGCTAAATAATTTAGTTGTCATAAGCTGTCAGAGCAAAACAAGCAGCACACTGGATGTAAATAAAAATGGTATGCATAAATACCTATGTGTTCACATGTCCAGTGAGTACTATGTCCAGTTGTTATGTGACAACATTGCTAGAAACCAGGACCTCCCAAGGTCAATAAATCAACAATAGCAAGGCAAGGTCTTTGAAGATGGATGCAAAGAAGACAAAATACACACATCAGTCTTGATAACTAAAATGTTGCCTCACATAACTAGGTAAAGAGTTATTAGGAAACCATAGTTGTCTCTTTACAGCTAACTGCAAAGGAATTGGAGCCAAATATAATGGAAGTATGAAACTGAGTCAGAATATGAATGCTAAAGCTGGTCTAAAATAAACAACAGCAAAAAGTCTATTAAACAGCTTTCAGCAGAAAGGCATATCCCACACCTCTGGAATAACTGTTCACTTCATGTGAGGCAGAATAGCAATTTTGCCACCTTCAAGGTAAACCAAGATAACTGAATGGGCAGCCTCAAATTCTCCTCCAGTCTATCTTGTCTTCCATTTCTTGAGGCTAGAAGAAACTTTTGAATAGGGATTTTGGCTAGGCATGAAATGGTCTGCAAACTGATTACCTAGTACTTACGTATAAACCTATAAACCTATGAATATATGGCATATATGGAATGCTAGACCTCCTGATCCTTTTAAGAACTCAATTTTCATCTGGTACAGAGGACCCCACTTCTTTTAAGAGCCCTTTCTGTATGTTGACTGACATGGGAAATGTTGTTACCAACACATCCAGGTGGACAATGTCTGAGATATTTGCAGAAATATGACTGTTATCGATATTGCATATTTTATTACTAAACAAATATAAATGCCTGCAGAATGGTATCAGTAAACAGATGGTATCAGTGACAACTCTAGCAACATTTTCTAAGCTTTCATTTGACACCATGAAGTACCATATATAATATGCACAGGTGAAATTAGTGATATAAATATTAATATGGGCTGTATTCATACCTTGACATAAAGCAAAATCGCATGTTCTTGCTTATTAATCACTGTCTGCAGGACAGCAGCTATTACTGATCTGTGTGCTGAGCTGTCATGTGAGATGATAATCCAGCATTCTACTATGCAGACACTGATGTAGATATTTATATAAATTATGCAAATATGCATACCTAACCCATGCATTGCTAACAGTTACAAATGTCTGCACACTTGTGGTAGTAAGGAAACAGGAAGCAGTGAGAAGCTTCTAGGTATTATGCAAACATGTATTTGATGCCATGCAAAGTAGTAGTACCAGACAAAAACTCCTACTAGGAAAAAGTTGTAATATAAGAATTAATATCACACATGTTCATAATTTTGAATTAAAACAAATTGCAGCATGTTTCTTACTGTGCGTCTAGTTTATCCTTGAGATATTTCTAAAGTTTTGTACTAAATGAACTTATGAAAAGCTGTACCACAATGCTTCCAAGTGGTCACTGCCTAATATATTAACATAAATATGATACAAAAATATCATAAATAAATATATTATCCATATTTTATTGGTAAACAAAGAATGAACCTTTATAAAGTGGGGATAGTTAGATATTAGCTTTTATTATAGAGTTTCTACACTTTCTTTTGATGCCCTACAGTAGTATATAAACCATTGTGGTTCACATTAGTAACGAAAATATTTATATGTATATGAAAATAAAACATTATTTTGTTTATTTTCTGGATTTGCTTTCTGAAAAATGGCATGCAGCACGTCAAGACACCAACCTCTCAGAGTACTTTTTAGCACTGCATGCAGCAATTAACCACTCAGTCAAGAAAGGAAAGATGGGTGGGAGGTGAGAAAAGGTATTTTTTCATTAAAAAAAAATCAAATGGAAAGTGCATGTTTTTATTAAGCTGGCTTACAAATGGACACTTACACTACTCAACAACTGTGTTTGTCCATATAAGATGTGAAGCAATTAATAGAAAAAGAGAGTACATATACGCTCTGCAGGTATAGTAGGGACAAACAGTCTTTTACATTGGCACTGTGGGTGCCGTTCCAAAGATTGCTCAGTTCATGCTATAAGCATGAAAGAGTTAACAAGGCAAAGGATGATGCATGCCTTACAGATTCATATGATATTCACTGTCAAGCAATGGAGCTAACAAAGGTAAGGCCAGATTGTAGGTATATCCTCAAAAACCGGAAAGACAACTATTTGCTGCATTTCATTTCTCCATAGAGAGAACTGTAAGTATTATGTGTAGTCTCATTAGTATATGGCCTAATGACCATCAAGAAGTTTGAACTCTGTAACCCAAACTTGTTATTTCTACCTCCAATTTATAAGAATTGAGATTATTTCTGAAGGAAGTTAATGACTCTTTTTTTCTGATTGAAAAAAGCTTGTTCCATACATTTTGAAAATATTGTCTAATGTCTTTCTTATTATTCTTACTGTTAATGATATTTAGTTTAGTACTACATTCCCTGATCTGATGTTAGCTACTTTGGAAGTATACTCTCAGATACAGGCTTTCAAACAACACCAGATCTGATATTGCCTCATGCACCAGGCAGGAGTCACCTCTAAGTAACCTAAAAGAAACAGAATATTGTGCTAGATCCTAAAACCATTCTGACTAGTTCCAAGTTTTCCAACACAATATATTTTCTACCTTTCAAGTTGTTTTAGAGTGCTTCAGTTAAGGCCAAAAAATGCAATGAGTTGTGTTCAATAATAGCGGAATAATGAACTCCCCTGGGTAACTAGACATGCCCTTTAGAATTAAATGGGTTACAGAATATACTTTTGTGATTTAGGTGTGTACACATTGGGCAAAGTTATTGTATTTATTTATTTATTGTTAATTATACATACTATATAGCTGTGTGTCTTCTGAAATGAATCTCTTAACCTTTGAAGGCCATCAGAGTTGAAGCACTAGTTATGGTGATGTGAATACAAATAAATATTACTGTTTTTGTATGAAATTACTGTTTTTGTTTTTAGCTCATATTTAAAAGTTTAAATGGGTGTTTACCACTGCCTCTAGATTTTAATAATGGTGCCATTTTGCATGCTCTGTATACTTATTTTGTGATCATAAGTCATGTCCCTTTTCTTAAGTTTTACGAAACTACATTTACTCTCATTATAGGTGTGGTTGTTATTACTACAGAAGACATATATTTTTGTGACCTTTTTATAAAACGTGAACATCTTTTACTGAAGAGACTATGTTACCCAGTCTGCAGTCATTAACATATTTGGCTATCTAGAATCCATTTCCAACTGTAATATCTGACAGGTACAGTACAATAAAAGAAGTGGCACCAGAGCCTTCTGTAACCATTATGCCAATAACCAAGAGGACAGAGGTGAAACCCACCCACCATGATATCTTAGGTCCTGTTGCCAAATCCATTTTATAACAACATAATGTATACTAGAAAAGGGGTGCAAGACGCTCAAAGCATTTCTGGATTTTTTTTCTCTTTTCACAATTTTGTGTACCATTATCTAATTAAATTTTCTTATAGCTTCATACCCAGTGTCTGAGGTTCTCAATGTCCCTGAAAGGTGATGTTACACTTCTATTTTAGACAGCAGAGTTGGAAAAGCAGCCATTTACTGGAGTGAGCAACTTTAGAAAATCTAATAACAAGCAAATGGAAGATGAATCCAATGTGTGGTATAAAAAGTCCAACTTAAAAACAAAGCACAAACCATACAAAATATCAGGAGAGAACTGCAGTCATCTTTAAGCATACTAGAACTTCATGACCTCTGCTTTCCATCCCTAAAATACTTCATCAGAAAAAAAAAACTTACACATAGTGCTCACTATTTAAATAAACCATGTTCCAATCAAAAGCCACATTCAATTGATCAATAAGACAATTAAGAATTTCGTAAAGCAAAATCAGGCAAAAATATAATTCGAACATTCATTAAAATGCAGTGGCCTACAGTTAAATTACCTTTAATAAAATGAGTAAAGCCAAGTTGAAACAGCAGTATGTATAAATACCATATAAAAATGTATAAATGACATATACAAACATGTATGTATGTGATAAATGATATATTAAATATGAAAAATAATATATACTTTGTTTCTGACTATTGCCACTGTTAATTCTAAGCCTTCTATCCTCAGAAAGTACTTGATATTAACAACCTCGCTCAAGCCAGGGCATTTATCAGCTTTCAAACTAATCTGCAGTATAGCTTCTTTCTTTTCTAGGCAATTCTTATAATCACCTCCCCTTTTGTCATCTAACACATGCTCTAGAACAAAAAAAAGAGAGGTTTTTGAACTTAGCACAGTCTATGCTGTGCTTGTATAAAGCATTGCTACTGTCTTTCTTTTTGATTGCATATGAATGTTCTTTTATTCTTTTAATGAGTGCTCTGGTAGACACTGATATAAACAACCCCTTTGGTAGCACATGCAAGCCTTCCTGAGGCCATGATAGCCTTGTCCAAGTGTGGTAACATAATGAAGGCCTCTTCATTAATAAACCTACATGCACTACAGAAACCACACTTGTAAGTACCCTTGAGGGTAAGGTGGTTCACACAGCCTATCTAGATCTCGCCAAGGAGTTCGACACCATCCCCCACTCTAGAATTATAGATAAACTCACTAAACTAGGTATAAATCCCTATGTCACAAGATGGGTTGCCAACTGGCTTACTGACAGAACCCACACTGTGAAAGTAGCAGACTCCAAATCAGACTTCAGACCAGTGACAAATGGAGTACCACAGGGTTCAGTCCTGGGTCTTTTCCTGTTTGGTATCTACTTCTCTGAAGTACAGGCTAACACAGACTGTCTTTGGCTAACTAAATTTGCAGATGACTGCAAACTAGGAGCAAGAATCGAAACTCCTAACGATGTGGACATCCTACAAAAGGGCCTCACTGAGACAGATGCCTGGTGTCAAAGCCATGGTCACAAGCTCAATGCCAAAAAGTCTATTGTCATTCCCTTTGGTAAAAACTCTGTACTCATGAACTACCACATAGGTGATAGTCTACTTAACACCAAAAGTGTGATAAGAGACCTTGGGGCACAGGTGGACAGTAGTCTCTCCTTTGATAATCACATCGCCACAGTGGTCAGGAAATCCTTCTATATGGCACACCTCATCACAAAAGGTTACTCATCCAGAAAAAAGAGGTCATTGTTTCCCTCTACTCATCACTCATTAGACCCATTATAGAGTACAACACCCCTTTTGGTATGTACCTCGTAAGACATCTACAACAACTGGAAAGGCCATAAAAATACCTCACAAAGAGGATTACTGGCCTCAAACAGATGCCTTATGCAGACCGTCTCAAAAAACTCCAGCTTTACTCTGTTGCATATCGCCTACTCAGAGGCGATCTGTGCTTAACATACAAAGCTATGTCAAACCCAGAGCTGTTGGACATGCTTCATTTAAAGAAATCCCAATCCCTCCGAGCTACATGCTCTAGGGACCTAAACCTTGTCACCACAATAAACAGAACATGTTGGAGGGATAGATTCCTGTCTCAGAGACTTCCCATACTCTGGAACAGACTACCTACCTATGTCAAAAAGAGCTCCTCATTAGCACTCTTCAAGAAAAATCTTGATGATTGGATGAGTAATAGGAAATTCACCCTGGGGATTACTTTTGTGGTTCTGCTTGACAGGGGCACAGGAAAATAATTTTCTTGGGTGGTGAAAGCCAGGGTACCTTTTTGGCTAGGCTTGTATAGGCCCTAGGGCCAATAGCCTAGTACCTACCTATGAACCTTAGGTTTATCAGAAATATCTGGTATCTGGTATCTCCAAAGTATTGCATGTTGTAATAATGTTTTTAAGCACACATTTTTCTTGTACACAACAGAATGCTTGTCTCCTATTGCTTTGTACAAATCAGCATTGCCCTTTAAAATGTGCCAGTTATCACAAATAATTTTTTCATATTGCAAAGTTATCAACTGACATATCTAAATTGAAAACTAATGTGTTGTTTATAGCAGACAAATTGTTGGCACACTTGGTTTTGTCCAAGGGCTGGAGTAATAGGGGGGCAAAAAGGTGTTTCTCTTGTGGATTATTTCAATAGCACTGGATGCCAATCTAGATTGTTTCTAATCTCTTTCTTAAAAAAAGGAAGTGATAAAATGAATTTACTCATTGAAAACTGAATCATATGTTTTTAATCTAGAAGCCCGAATAAACTGCCCAGGAGGTATATTTTTCTTCATAAATTCAGGATGATTACTATTATAGTGCAGATAACAGTTAGAAAAATATTTTGCTATAAATACTACTATTAAAAGATTGATTATTAATGTCCCATTTCAAAGTAATACCCTAAAAATGTACTTGTCACCCTGAATTTGCTAAGGTACATTCTAAGAAGTCTGTACTTCTGTTCAAGTCATACAAAAATAGTTTACAGTCATTAAAACTGCTTTTCATAATAAAAAACAAATCATCAACAAACCTATTAAAGAAAATTATATTATCAAAAAGGTGTTGTTGGGAAGTAACTCCCTCTCTCACCAGCCCAAAACCAAACTGGCAAAGTTTGGTGCTGTCACTGACCCCATAGCAACACCTATGGTTAGGGTTGCCACCTTTTCAAATGCCCAAAGTGGGATATTTTTTGTACAAATGTCAGATTTTGCAAGGCAAAACATACCCACGGCCAGTACAAAGGACAGAACGTCACTTTTTTGCCTAAATAAATGCTTATTTTTGTAGCATTTTAATTGCTTATTCTGTTTCTTATAACATTTAGGTGTTTCAGAAACAGAATAACTTTTTTATGCAACTATTACATAAAATATAGGAAATACGTTTGTAGTAAAATCTCAGGACGTTTGCCATTTTTTCAATTTTTTTTGCAGGACACAACTGCCCAATGAGGGACTGTCCCTCGCAAAGTGGGACAGGTGGTAACCCTACCTATGGTTTGTTGGTAATATCCCCCACTGAACATAAAATAATTATGTTCCAGCAAAACCTCAATGAGGAAACAGAAAAGATTAATCTCATACCCTGAATAAGTTGTTACTTGTGACATACAGGACCTAACATATTCAATTCCTGTATCTTATGGTATGCTGGTGAATAAAGAAGTTACATCTACAGTAAATATAATCATGCCTTCTCTTGCTTATTCATAAATGTCATTGGATTTCCAGATATGATCAATGAAATCCCAACAGTCATACAAACACAACTAACACAGTTCCCACAGCACCCAAGACACATAGCAACACCAGTGTCTCACCTACCAAGTCATGAAGGCATAACACTCATAAACCAATTTTTCTTGTCATAGTAAGACATACAGATGTCCCACTCACCAGGTTAGATAAGGAGAAAGTCATAGTCAGTTGCCTGATGCCAGGATTCATCAGATCATGCATGTACTCAGGTCTCTCAGCAACAACTACCATTATGACTCTGTCATAGCTCATGTTGGAGTGAAAGACCTGAGACATGCCTCACTGGAATATATGAAAAGAGACATGATTGAGCTCTCTAGGTATGTGTCCAAAGCAGGAATGCCCCTAGCCTTGAGCAGCATATTACCTTCACCTAGAATGATGCCACAGTATAAACAAAAAATTATCAATTTCAATGATTGGCTTAGTTTTTGGTGTAATTCAAAGGGATTCAGTTTCTGTCAGCCTGAGATGAGATGGTCGACAAAACTCACTGCTTTGCCAGAGATGGTTTGCACCTGACACCAATAGGCTTTTGGCTGCTGGAAAAGGCTCTTGCCCCCTCCCATAGTGCCTTTTTTAGGCAAGGTCTCAAAAACAAAAGTGCCAAAGTGAAAATTGCCAATCATAACAAAATAAGTCAGAGACTGTTTAAGTATGTCATGCTAGATGCAATAGTTTTTTGGCACCTGAATTGCTACTCCTGTGTAGGCTACTGTCTTGCACATCTCTGGACTGCTCCCTGCCTTTCCTTCTACCCCAGACCCTCACTTTCCATGCCCTCCTGCAACTACTTTTTTATTTGATTCCTTAAGCTCTCTTGTCGATTATACCCCCCCTCTCTGCTCATTCTCTGTTTTCTCCTACTCTGAACTGTCCCTCTTGCAGTTCTCAACTTTCTTCTGTCCATCTCCTTTATCTTTCACTATACTACTGCCTCCCTTCCTTCAGATTTATCACTGACTATCTCTCTGGCTTCTTGTCACCCCCTACCTGCCTTGCTCCCAGGTCTGACAAGGTTACTTGCTTACTGATTGTTTTTTTTTCTTCTGAAACTTCTCTGTGGGTATAGCCCCCACTTTGCCCTCACTACATTCAGGCTCACTTCACTCTCCTACACTATCCCTATTCCCTCCCACATCAGTTACTTTTATAGTATCCAGTCCTTCCACTTCCTGCCTACTCACCCAGTCACACCCTACTTCCTACCTTAATTCACTCCCAGCCTATCGCTACCCATAATTATAATACACCACTTCCTGCCTAAAGTACTTCACTTCCCATAGTTATAATACATCACTGCCTACCTGAAGTACTTTGCTTCTTACCTGCTATCCACTACACCTATGCATCTTCTAATTTGCAACCTATTTACATTACCACTCCACTTCTCATACTCCTATTTGTACTAACCTCCTATCACTCCCCCTTAATCACCCTTATTTTCACTCCTCTACCTTAAGCATTACTGAAATACCTGCTTCTACCTGCTCCTTTATCATCTCCCCTTCTCTCTTCAACTTCTCCATTAACTGTCTGCACAAATCAACCATTTGTCAAATGTATCCACTTGCCAAAAAATCTAAATCTAAACTCCATGACTATCTGTTACTATATTCTCCTCTCATACTATGTATTAATAACATACTCCTCTCTGGAGACATTGATCCTAACCCAGGCCCTCTATCCTCCTCTCTCAACCACTTAGCCCTTAATACCCCCTCTCCCTTCCACACCCCTCATACTTCTTTACACCCCATTCCTCCCAGCCCATGTTCTTCCTTATACAAAAACCTAACTATCTTCTCACTAATTATACAAAGCCTCACTAACAAAATCAATGGCCTACATGCAGGGATAGCCCATTTCCTCCTATCACACTCTATCCATACCTGAAACCTGGCTCAAACCACATATCACAAACAAAGAAATTCTCCCACCTGGCTATAATATCTACTTCTCTGATAGACTCTCTACAAAAGGGGGTGGAGTAGCCATCCTCTACTTAAACAGCCTAAATCTCTCACCCATCACTATCCCTATCCCAGAATTCCACCCAACAGAACTACTCATTCTAAACTGCCACCTAAATCCTCACAAGAAATTTGCTTTGGCCTCCATTTATATCCCCCCAGGAAACAGTATCACCACCCTTGAAAATATCCTATCCTGGTTCTCCAATAACATACACTACGAAACCCTCATCCTTGGAGACATCAATATAGACTGGTCCAAACTCACAACTGACTCTCCACAACATAGTATAAACCTTTATGGATTCCACCAACTAATAACTTCCACCCGCTTCCATAAAATCTCATCCTCGAGCTCTACTATTGACTGGATTCTTATCAACTCCCCAAACCTCTACCATAGCCCAACTACCCTACGAGACTCCCTAAGTGATCATCTCCCCACCTCTGTTCTAAGACACTCCAACAAAAAACATAAATCCCACATTTACAGAGACTGCTGTAAACTTACTGACTTCAATACTATGCAATTCAGATCCATACTATCAAAAATTGATTGGTCCATCCTACAACATCTCCCTCTCAATAACGCAGCCATCAAATTCAATAGCATTTTCCTGGACACCCTCAACTCTTTTGCCCCATCCAGGAAAATTAGGTTAAAATCAAATTATGCTCCCTGGCTTACTAAAGATACAAGAACCCTTATGCACAAAAGAGACAGTGCCTGAAAAGCCTGGGTTAAAAAAAAGATCTACCACTGCTACAGCATTATTATGAACTATGGAATCTTGTCAAAAAAACAAATAAAGACAAAACAACCTACTATAACTCTGCCCAACTCAATGGCATATCCAACCCACATAAGTTCTGGTCAACTCTAAACTATATTCTTTCTCCTGGTCATCCTTCTAATCCCCCCCTTTGCCAAACAAATCTTCACTAGAGACTGCTACCATCCTCAATAAACAATTCATTGATACAGGTCAATTCAAGAAGCCACTGTGTCTCTCATATGGAAATCCTTTTTCACAGTCCCCCTCCTTAAAGGAGGAAACTCATCTGACCCACCTAACTACAGACCCATTCGCTATCCTATCTGCTCTTTCCAAGATACTCGAAAAATGCATTCATTCACAGCTTCTCACCTATCTCCTCTAGCATAACTTTCTCACTCCCACTCAGCATGGCTTCCACCCTAACGAAAGTACAACTACAGCCCTCCTATCATTTACCCAAGCTATGGCTGAAGCACACGACAACAACCAACTCATATCCTGTCTCTTTCTTGACCTGTCCAAAGCCTCTGATACAGTGTCTCACCCTATACTGCTTACCAAACTGGCTAATCTCAACCTATCTGCTACCTCCCTAGACTGGTTTTCTAGCTCTCTCTCCTATAGGCAGCAATCTGTCAGATGGCAGTCATCCTTCTCTCCCTTTATTCCAGTACCATCTGGTGTTTCAAAGGGTTCCATCCAGGGTCTCCTCCTGTTTAATATATTTACTAATGAACTATACACATCCTGACAAGAATTCTCCATCATCCGATATGTGGATGACTCAACTCTTATCTCCACCTCCACCAATATCTCTGAACTTTTTACCCTAACCCAAAATACCTTTCTATCTATTGAAAAAAAGGCTGTCCAATAATCTACTCATCTTTAACCCTAAAAAAATAAACTTCTGCTCTTTCTCCCCCATTCCGTCTCTCATCACAAATCTATTTTCACTATTACATCCTCCAATAGCACTATGATAAAACCTGAACATTAGACAAAGCTCCTTGGTGTCATCATTGATGATGAACTTAAGTTTAATCTCCACCTACTTCAATGTATCAAAAAACTAATAAGAAACTAGGCTTACTATACTGCAACAAAACATTCCTAAATTCCAATGCCAGAATCTCCCCTTGCTCAAGCACTTCACCTCCCTTCCCTTCTATATGCTGCCCCAATTCTAACTAATATCCAGTCCACTACCTTGCTCAAACTTCAACAAACCTACCACAAAATAGCTCAATTCATTATGAACTCTTCTTATAACTCACACCACTGCCTAGCACTAAATGTCCTCTAATGGCTTGAACTCCCCCAAGAACTCCTGCTATCACAATTCCAATTATTACATACTATTCTACACAAACCATCCTCATGCCCTGCTCTATCCACCCTCGTATCCCTCTACTCCCCATTTAGGCCCCTACGTTCTTCTAAACAGCAACTCCTAGATATCGGGTCTATATTAGAACACCGAACTTTCAAAATGTTGAGTGTTCTAATATTGAACCCTATTAATCGAAAATTTAAAATATCAAACATACAGAACAGTGAATTATTTCCTAGGAAAAAAAATTTGCTGTTCCAAAACACATACGCACAAAACAAGCACACCAAAAAAACAGCAATCCACACACATGCACCTAAACTCTTACACCTAACCCTATACTAAACTATACATACACCACTAAATATCCACTTACCTTAACCCAAACCCTAACCCTAAGATCCTTCACTATCGCACAGTCATCTCACCTGCACCCTAACCCTAAATCACCTACCCCACCCTAACCCTCATGTCCACACAATCGCACACTTACCTGACCAGTGCCCTAACCCTAACTCACCTATCCTGCCCTAACCCTCACGTCCACGCAATCACACACTTACCTGAACCCGGCCCGTAACTTTCCACCACAGCGCTGAAAAGACCGAAGCAACAGAAACAGAAAACCAAATTCTGTCCCTAGGAAAAAATTTGGTTTTCTGTTTCTTCAATATTTTCAGCATTCGCTGAAAATGGTTCGATATTAGAACACTCTAAATTTTGAAAGTTCGGTGTTCTAATATAGACCCTAGATATCTACCATCCAAAAAAAATGTGAATAAACGTCTGTATAAACACTGTTGCCCAAGCCTGAAACAAACTCCCTGTACTAATTCACTCCATTACTCATCCCCTACACTTTAAAAAAGAACTTAAACTGTATTTTCTCTACACCAAGACTTGCCCCTGCCATGACCCAGCCTAAACTCTTTTCTCTCCTATATCATTTTCACATCACTTAAAATTTTTGCAACACTCTTTCCCTATTTCATAACTCTTTCCTGAGATATGTATACTTAGCTAACTTCTTCTCGCCATTATGAAGTCTTAAATTCTGGAATATATACTATTGTTTATCACATTAGACTAATTCTCCTTGCTTATGCACTGTACATTAACTTTTTTTTTCCATTTATGCTTTTATTTTTTCTAACTCTAACTTGTGTATTATCCTGTAGCATGACTTACTATTTGTAAATGCTTTTTGTGTGTGAATACTAAGAAACTCGTAAATACTTTTTATATGTGAATATTATAAGAAACTTATTTTGTAATCTGGGGCTTTTCTCCTCGGGTCTCCACTGAAAATGGGCATCTGGCCCAGCTGGACTAACCCGGTTAACAAATGTCAATAAATAAAATAAATAAATAATATAAGGGTTATGCAACTAAATGCTGGAAGCCTAAACCAAAAACTGCACACCCTGGAAGCACTCCTATCACTGAAGGGTGTAGATGTCTGTGCAGTCACAGAAACCTGGTTAAAAGCCTCAGTGAGTACCCCAGCCTTGCAAGATCACAACCTTCCACACCTTCAGATTGAAAAACGAATGTGTGAGAACCAAAGGAGGCATTGTTTCTGTCTATATTACAGATACATTCAGGACAAGAAAACTCCAAGGAGTCACTCCAATTCAGGTTACTGTGGGTAAGATCCTCATTCAGTTCATAGACAGTTATAGATCCCCCTCCATGAATCATGATGCCCATGAGTCCTATTTGACCAAACTGGAGTCAATCCAAATATTGCCAAACACTGTGGTCATGAGGGATTTCAATTATCCCACCATCAACTGGGAAATGTATTCTAGCCCTAATTCACAAGTGCAAATGTTCCTTGACTTTGTTAACTCAAATGCCCTGGAACAAATTGTTCAAACCCTAACAACAGGAACAAACATACTAGATCTGGTCCTCACTAACATGACAAACAGATGTACCATCGCAACTGCCGGACCCTCATTAGTTTAATCTGACCACAAATCATTCACCTTTGAACTGGCGCTAACACCAGGACTCACGAAGGGTGAAGTCAAATGAAAAAAATTCACCAAGGCAAACTATACCCTCCTAGGGGAAGGTATCAAAGCATTCTAAGCCCCACTCCCAGCTGGAAGTGGTAGCTACACCAAAGCTTACACTAAAGCCCCATACAATCACTTGTATAAGTGTATAGACGTGGCTTTTCCCGAGAGAATCAAAGCCAGAGCTCAAGATAAAAACAAACTGCTCTGTTGGGCATCAAGCATCAACAAACTTTACAATAAATGCAAACAGTTAGTGTCTAAGAAAATTAAGGTGAGGCCCCAACAATGTTAAAGCACCCTCCTCAGCCTCAACAGTCAAAAAAGACAACATGTCAAATCCTCTAAGGGGAAATTTGAGAAAAGAATTAGCAATCACAACTAAGGATATCCATAAGGCCTTTTACAGCTATGTACACATCCTGAAAGATAGGGTACGAGCATGTGCTGAACTAGTCACTAATGGTATCATACACACTGATCCCGAAGAGATAGAAAACCTGTTGGCAGACAGATTTGGCAAAGATTTCAATCCCTTATCCCCTCCAAACTTATCACAAACCTTGCCCCCAACTTTCTACCCAACCCTACATATCCAAAGAGCAGGTCATTAAAGCCTTGCCTAAGGCAAAAATACAGCCTTTATCAGGCTAGACAGCATCTCAAGCTGCCTTCTAAACAAAGTAAAACATGAACTACAATCTCCATTAAGTACCTTGTTAAATCACAGCCTAACCACAGGCTAAATTCATGCAGAATGGAAAACAGCAACAGTTATTGCCCTCCACAAAGATGGTTTAGCAACAGACCTGGGGAATTATAAACCCATAAATCTGACCAGACTCATCTGTAAGGGTGTGGAACACATCATCATGGACCTTATAAATAAAGACATAGGTGACCTACAAAACCTGAATCCAACCTGATTTGGCTTCATCAAAGGCAGGTATTGCCTGTTAAACCTGGTGGATTTCTTCAAATATGTGACCAGGGCCATTGATGAGGGCAAATCTGTGCACACTGCATACTGCAACTTGGCCAAGGCCTTTAACACAATCTATCATTCAGGTAGGGCCAATAAACTTAGCAAACTGAATGTAACCCCCTTTGTTGTAAGATGGGCTGCCAACTGCCTCACAGACCAGTCACACCTATCAAAGTGGGTGACTTCACATCAACAAGCAGACCTGTCACCAGTGGGGTGTCAAAAGAATCAGTACTGAGTCCCCTACAGTTTGGTGTATACTTCTCAGACGTTCAGGCCTAAACTAAGCGTCTGTGGCTGACCAAGTTTGCTGATGACTGCAAAATAAGTGCAATTGTTGAATCCCCAATTAATATCAGTATACTTCAGGATGGTCTTATGCAGACCAACAACTGATGTCTTAGTCACAGCCACAAACTAATGCAAAGATAAATACAATGCCCCTTCATACTATCAAATTAACAACAATACCCTATGGACCTATGAAGTGGTAAGGGATCTGGGATCACAAGTAGACTTCAGCTTTAACTTTGACCACCATGTGTCTACTGTAGTAAGGAAGGCTTTCTACATAGCACATTTGATTAGCAGAGGCATCATCTCTAGAGCAAAGGAGGTTATAACCCCTCTATACTCTTCACTAATCAGGCCCATAATTGAGTATAATGCCCCTTTTGGCATATACTGAAGAAAGCATCTGCAGCAACTGGAGAGACCTCCAAGATTTCTAACAAAAAAGATCAAGGGTCTCCAACATGTGCCTTACACAGACTGACTAAAATCCCTGTCGTTATACTCAGTATCTTATAGACTTCTTAGGAGCGACTTATTGGCTTACTAAGCAATTTCCGACCCAAACCTAATGAATATGCTGCACATCCATAAATCAAAGGGCACTAGAACCACCTATTCCAGGGACCTAAATATGTCCTACAACTTGAATAGGATGTGCTGGAGGGACAAATTTGTCTCCCAGTGACGACTGCGTCTTTGGAATAGACTGCCAATTCATGTGAAGCAGAGCATCTCTATGACAATGTTCAAAAAGAATCTGGACCAGTGGATGGGGCACCATAAATTCTTATCAGGGATAGCATCCACAACCCTCTTAGACATGGGCTGTCATTACTAAATATAATCCTGGGTATTGGTTAGATTATCATTGGTATTACATTGGGATGAAATGGCTAGGCTTGAAATGATCTCTGGGTTGATAGCCTATTAACCTCCTATGATCCTAAGATCCTAACTGCATGCGTTCTTTGATTTACCTCCCTGATTGTTTTACATTATTTTTCTTGATTAATACATCAACATTTGTTAGAACATGTTTTAAATTTAGAATTTTGAATATTTTGTCCAGTAAGTAATGAAACAACATGTATAAACCAGTAATAACAAAATTACCCAGTTCAGAACATTTCAACTATAAAAGGCCACTCAAACTTCTACTATTATAATCAATCAATATCCATTCTCAGCAATTGTGGCCACTTTATTGATTGTGTACACATCACTTCTGACTGAAAAGATGGCCACAAGGAAGTATTCTACTTTGCTTTACACAAATGTACCTACTCCTTCAAAGAATGACTTTTTAACTTTATCAGCTCAGCAGGGTCAGTCATTTTTATCCATAGACATCTCCAAACCCCAACAATTATAGCTACATTGTTGACTCTATCATTCTATGATGTCAGTGTCAAAAATTATAACAACAATAATGACCATGTCACATATTTCCAATTTATGTCATGCAAACACATAGTAGCCATAGTATTATAACTTAATTCACACACACACACACACACACACACACACACACACACACACACACACACACACACACACACACACACACACACACACACACACACACACACACACACACACACACGTCATGCAAAGCCAGACTAAAGACTGTTTAAAATGATCAGATGATAAGAGCATATGTTACTTTCATCCACAGACAGCCCCCCAACCACCAGCAGTTATAGCCATTTTGTTGAATGTGTACACCCCTTATTGTCATGAGGAAGTAAATTACTTGCACATTACTGGTAGCTTTAGATAAATTACATGAAATTATATAAAGATCACTAGTATCAGACCATAATATCCAACCATGTGTAGCACAGTTTAAAAAGAAGAGAATTTACAATAGCATAAGAAATATTACTGACCTGATAGCATAAGCAAGGTCAATATGCACAATCTCTGCAGAAGTAAAAGTTATCTGAATAATGCCACATTAAAGAAACGGTTACTAAAAGAGAGGTTGCTGCTGGCAAACAACTTTGCATTTCAGTATTTCATCTACAAATGCAGTGCCTGCTACTGTTGAAGAATAAATTGCCAAGATCATGTTAAATGTTGGTGTGGTGGTGATATTGCCATAGTATTTCTTAATCTAGAGGTACTCCACAATAGGAAATGACTGGAAAGCAATGACAAGAGGTGTACAGCTACTAGGCGTGCAGTCTTGGAGAGGAATAAGGAGCCCAGTCCAAATTCCCAAATGCTCCAAACCATTCTTTGGTAAAATGACTTGCTCAATGTGACAAAGTAGGTAAGTGATTGTGAAAAATGCTAACACTACAGCTTTGCTACAAGAAGCAGCTCATTAAAAAGTTGGAGCTTCCATCCTCTGCCTTAACTGCCAGAGTTGCAGGTTTTAACTAAATGCAGAAATCCTTTACAATCTGTTCTTGTAGAGTAGACTGTATCACAGTAATATGCAACAATGACAACATAATGGAAGACAATCAGATGGTTCTGATTATCAATTCAAATAATGCAGACTCTATGACCTGGCAAATGCCAACCCATTTGAAGGAGGCTATAAAGAAAGTACTGCAAAAGTATGTTACTAAAATGTGGCATGTTTAGATTATTAAAATGCAACATGTTTAGACTGTATTACATAATCCAGGAGAATTAATTAATTAAATCATTCTTTAGTACATTGAATAAAGCAAAACAATTAAAGACAATATAAATACTGCAGCAGCTTTTGTTCACCAACCCACAAGTGATACAGAAAGCAGAAATATTACTACGTGCAACATTCTGACAAATGGAGGTTGAAGGTATGAAGATATGTGAAGGCTGCCATCCTAGCTATATAGAATTTTGTAGATAATTCAATGCCATTGTAAATATGAACATAATCCACAGGTTTGTACTCTTAAATGTAAGAAAACTGTGTTAAATGTTGACCTTCAAAAATGTAACCACAGTGCACTCTGCTGGAAGAAAGCTGATAAGTCAAGCATTGTATGAATGTTTGATCTCAAAGCTCGGAGACATAATGCCTGGACTGAGGAATTGCTTCTATTGTTTTGACCCCAGAGTTACTTGCCAGATTTACATATATAATGTATTTTATTGCTGTAGTTTCCTGGCCAGGTGCAAGATCAAAGAAATGTTAAAACTCTGAGTTTCTGTTAGCCTGGGAGTCAGAGAAGAATGATGTAATCAAAAATGAGTCAGCACTGATGTATTACCAGTTTAAGAGTTCTCAGAGAGAAAGATAAAGCATTTTGGATTTTGTCTGAAGAACATCACTTATCAGAACTCTGCCTTTGCTCTATATGTAAGTTTATTTTGAACTGTGATTGCTCTTAGAGTTAGATAGGAATTTAATCAGATTTAGTCTAGCTGTTTTCTATATTTATGTCAGACTATTCTACAGTATTATTTTAAGCATTTCCCTGTGATTTCTGAACTCTTGACTAGCACTGTGTTGAACTGAGAAGATGTGTCTTGTGTTTTTATTACTTATTATTAAATACTTTTAAACCTTTCAACTGTGGCTGTTTTGTGTAGGGATAATTTAAGATCTAGAGTATATTGCATGTATATAGTGATACTGTACAAAGCCACTCCAAATAAGCCTTGCTGTTCGTCACACTTACTAATTGGATAATAATATTGCACAATAATAATCGGATAGCATTTGGTAAGGGCCTTTTTATTAGTTGGTAAGAGTAGTTGGTGGCAGTGATTACTACCTTACAGCCTGGCAGGAGGGGGCATAGCTGGAGAACCTGTGCCAGCCTTCCCCAGGTGTGTCTATGTGTTTGTATATAAATCAAATCTCAAAGTGTGTATGTGTGTGTGTGTGTGTGTGTGTGTGTGTGTGTGTGTGTGTGTGTGTGTGTGTGTGTGTATCAGCTACTTGGGCAGGGACACAAAGCACTGGTTGGACAGAGAGGGCACTGGAGGTTTTGGCTTGACTACTCAGCTGAGGTTTGTGCCCTATAGCTGTGCCAGCAGAGAGTCTTATTAGAGATCTGGAGAGAAAGGGTGAAACCAGCCCCAGACTGACTGTGGTCTCTGTGTGCTCTTAAGGGAAATTGTATTTTACTGCATGTCTATTTGTTATCTCTTCCAATGTGGATGCCCTTCATCGGTGTTAGTGGTGAAGACTGAGGCTCCTTGATTACTGGGCAAGTGCACACTCATCACATATTAATTGGTTGGCAGTGGTAGGATATCCACATCACATATTAATTGGTTGGCAGTGGTGGGATATCCACACCACATATTAATTGGTTGGCAATTCGCTTGTAGTAGTGTGGATAGAGAATTCCTATAGTTTGTGTACACTGATTACTGAAGGTGTTTTTGTACTCTAAATGAGCCATGCAGTGAATATTTAGAGTTCAGATCACAACTGTTTATTTCTTTTGTTCACTTAGTTAGTCAGGGAGAGCAGGCAAGCATGTCAGCAGAGGAGCATGGAAAACTGACAAGGAGCCAGTTGGCTGATATGCGCCAAGCTAAGGGACTGGTGCATGGAAATCTGACCAAGGCAGACATGATTGCAGCTTTGGTCACAGCTGCATCAGAAAACAGCAATCAGGAGGATGATCAGACTGGCCATTGAGATGCACTCAGAGAATGGACAGCTCAACCTTTCTGCAGAGGACTTAAAAATCCATATGGAGCTAAAGAGACTTGAGCTGGAAACCAGACATTTGGAAACAAAAGCAGCAGAGAGACTGAGACATCTACAGGCAGAAGACAAGTTGAAACTGCTATGCCTGGAAGCTGAGGAAAAGGAGAGGCAGAGGCAGCACAAAAAGGAGATGCTGACTCTTTAGCAGAGTCATGGAGGTAATGGGGAAGGGAGTAACTTGACCCCAGAAGCACAAAAGGTCAGTAAATTTCTTCCACAGTTTACAGAGGAGGATAATTTTGATAGTTTCATTCATATGTTTAAAAGGGTATGTAAACAGTATGATATTGGCCAAAGGCTCTGGATACGGTTCCTGACCCCCTTACTCCATGGCAAAGCTGTAAATGTACTTTCCAAACTGTCAGACACAGATTTCTTAAATTATACTGCTGTTAAAAATTGTCTGTTAGAATGTTTTAAGCTAACACCTGAAACTTATAGGAAAAAGTTTTGTGAGCATAGATGCAAGGCAGAAGAAAGTGTGTGTGAATATGTTGCTGAACTGAGCACTTATTTTCATAGGTGGGTGAGTGGATGTCAGGTCACTACTTTTGAAGGGCTGGCAAACCTTTTGGTGAGGGAACAAGCCCTAAGCACTTTGCCTGAGGACTTGAGGATCTGGTTAGCTGACAGCACTGTGCTACTCCAGATGAACTGGGGAAGAAGAGAGACCTATACCTAGCAAGCAGAGCATCCCTGCACAGGAATGGAACCCCCAGTATTGCTCAAGGGTCTAAAGGAACCCATGGTGGGCAGTCCAAACTGCCCCAATGGAATCTGCCAGTAGCAGGGGAAGCCAGTAGTCCAGGTACATGTCCAGGACCTATGGTTAAATGTTTTGAATGCAACCAGTGAGGCCATGTGCAATATAGATGCCCACAGAGGCAAGGTTGGGAACAAAAGGTGAGAGAGCCAGTATGTGGAAAAGACAAAATGCCAACATTAGGTTGTCTTGAGACAACAAGGGCACCAAACTACCACAAGGGGTTATATCCTATCATAGTGAATGGCAAAGAGGCCATTGCTAAGAGAGACACAGCCTCTGACATAACATTGTGAAGCCTGTAATGGTTACAGAGGAGCACTACTTGCCTGGGCAGTCTACTCCAGTCAGAGCTTTAGGAGGGACCCCAATCCAAATACCTTTGGCTAGGGTTCACCTTGACTAGGAAGGTGGAAAAGGAAGCCAGGAAGTAGGTGTGTTTGAAGATATCCTTGAAGATGTTCTGATAGGGAATGATTTTGATAAGGCAGTACCATGTGTTTGTGCAGTTACATGCAGTCAGGCTTGGAGACAAGCATCTGGATCTGGTAACCTGGGAGAGACCCAAACAGACCGCAAACTTGCAGCCAGAACTGGTGAGGTGGTTACTTCAGGTAGGGAGCTACTCTGTAGCAGTGAGACTGAAGGTGAGCCACAGCTGCTTGTGGGTGCTGATGTTCCCTTGGATAAAGTGACTGCAAAGGTAGAGGTGAGTAGTAGTACCCAGGCTGACAGTGAGGCACTGCTATCAGAGGATGCCAGACTTCCTGTGGAAGGGGAGCTGGGAAGGGTTACAAAGAGAGAGTTGAGACAGGCTCAGCTCTCAGACCCTACATTGCAAGGCCTGAGGCAGGTAGATAGTGAGGCACCTGATTTTCAAGGGAAGGGGATTCTGTATACTGGGACAAAGGGTTACTGTATAGAGAGTGAACCCCTGAGGGAGGGCTAGAAGGTGAGAGAATACAGTAGTTGATAGTGCCTAGAGCCTACCATCTGGGACATCTAGCCATAGCCCACGATATTCCCTTTGGAGGTCATATGGGCATAAAACTTACAAAGAGATGTATTATGGAGAACATCTATTGGCCTGGAATTTTCAGAGATGTAATAGGGTACTGCAGAACCTATGAGCAGTGCCAAAAGGTAGGCATGGGAGGAGACAAGATTGAGAGCTGCTTTGATGCCTTTGCCTGTGATTGAGGAGACATTTCAGAGGGTAGCTATGGGTATTGTGGGGCCTCTAAGTACCCAAGTTCCACGGGGAAAAAGTATATCCTAGTGGTAGTAGATTATGCTACAAGATACCCTGAGGCAGTGGCTTTGCCCTCCATTGAGACAGAAAAGGTGGCAAATGCTTTGTTAGAGATTTTCAGAAGGGTAGGTTTCCCAAAAGAAATACTGACTGACAGAGGTGCCAATTTCATGTCAGACCTGCTGGTCTGTCTGTGGAAGTACTATGGGATGAAGCAACTAAAGATTACCCCCTACCATCCCCAGACTAATGGCCTTGTTCAGAGTTTAAACTCTACAATCAAGTCCATGCTATGGGCATTTGTAGACCAGTTTAAAAGGGAGTGGGACAAATATTTGTCCCATCTGTTGTTTGCTTGCAGAGAGGTTCCCCAGGAATCCAAAAGTTTTTCACCCTTTGAGTTGCTGTATGGGTATAGCGTGAGAGGACCACTAGATTTAATTTGAGATGAGTGAGAGGGTGAGTGTGAATCTCACAAGGAGTCTGTTGTGGCATATGTCCTAAACCTCAGGACAAGGTTCAGGGAACTCATGCATTTGGCCTAGGAGAACCTGGCAGTAGCCCAACAGCAGAAACAGGTCTGGTATGACAGGAATGCTCAAGCTAGAGAGTATGCTGTAGGTCAGCAGGTAATGGTTCTCATTCCTGTCAGGCACAACAAGCTGCAAGTAGCTTGGGATGGACACTACAAGGTGGTAAGAAAGGTAAGTGATGTTAACTACATGATAGAACTGTTAGGCAGGAGGCAAGAGCACAAATTGTACCATGTTAACGTGATGAAACTTTGCCATGATAGTGAGGCCCTTATGCTATTTGCAATGGACTGCAGGAGGAGTCTGAGGGAGATCTGATGACTGATCTCCTCAGTGAGACTCAGATTGACACCTCAGTAGAAGGGGTAGCAATGTCTCAGCAGCTATCTCCTACGCAGGTTCGAGAAATCCGAGCAGTGTTACAGAGTTTGGGGACATATTCACTGGGAAACTGGGGTGCACCCACCTGGTATAGCACCAGGTGAATACAGGACCCCAAAGGCCTATTAGACAGGCCCCTTATAGGGTGCCTGAGCGAGTCAAACAGTCTCTGAAGGAGGAGATACAGGAGATGTTGGAACTAGGGCTAATTCAAGAGTCCAACAGTCCCTGTGCCTCCCCAGTGATTCTGTTGCCAAAGAAGGATGGCAGCACCAGGTTCTGTGTGGACTACAGGAAGTTAAATAGTCATACAGAGTCAGATGCTTACCCTATGCCTAGGACAGATGAGGCCCTAGAGCAGCTGGGTGGGGCTAAGTATCTTACCACCATTGATCTTACCAAAGGTTACTGGCAGGTGCCCTTGACTCCCAGTGCTAGAGATAGGGCAGCCCTTGTGACTCCCATTGGCTTGTATGAGTTCACAAAGATGTTCTTTGGGATGAAAAATGCCCAGTAACTTTCCAGAAGCTGGTAGATCATATCCTATCAGAAGCAGGAGGTTTTGCCCTTGCTTACCTAGATGATATTGCCATCTGCAGCCATTCTTGGCAAGAACACCTTCAGTATGTCAGGGAGGTGCTGAGCAGACTACAGAGGACAGGGTTAACCATTAAGCCCAGCAAATGTCAGGTGGGTATGGCAGAGGTTTCCTAAAAGGGACATAGAGTGGGGAGTGGTAAGATCAGACCAGAACCTGCCAAAGTGGAAGCCATTCAGGCATGGCCTGCACCTGTCACCAAAAAGTAGGAGAGGGCATTCTTAGGGACAGCAGGGTACTACAGAAAGTCCATCCCTAGTTGTAGAACCATAGCTGCTCCCCTGACAGACCGAACAAGGAAGAATAGGCCAGATAAGTAGTGTTGACCACAGCATGTGAGCAGTAATGCCAGAAGCTTAAAGAAACTGTGGGGGGAATCACTGTGTTAGTCAGTCCATATTACAGCAAAGAATTTGTTATGCAGGTGGATTCTTCAAACCATTGAGTGGGAGCTGTGCTTAGTTAAGTTTATGGTTTATCTCAATCATAGGCTTCAACCCAGGGAGGAATGCTATGCAGCTGTAGAAAAGGCATGTCTAGCCATAGTGTGGGCACTGCAGAAACTTCAGCCTTATCTGTATGGAAGAAAATTCACTGTAGTTACAGATCACAATCCCCTAGCATGGTTACATTTAGCCAGCCAGCAAAATGCCAAGTTGCTAAGATGGAGCCTAGGGTTGCAAGCATATGATATGTCAGTGCTGCACCACAGTGGGCTTCGCAACACCAGTGCAGATGGACTCTCAATACAGGGAATGGGGTAAGATGTATTCAGATAGACCTAACCCTCTCAAGCAATGTTTCTCAAGGGTCACTTGAAAAACTAGCTTGAGTTCCCTGAGGGGGAAGATATGTGAAAATATGTGAAAGCTGCCAGCCTAGCTAGATAGAATTTTATAGATAATTCTATGTCATTGTAAATATGAACATAATCCACAGGCTTGTCCTCTTAAATGTAAGAAAACTGTGTTAAATGTTAAACTTCTAAAATGTAACCACAGTGCACTCTGCTGGAAGAAACCTGATAAGTCAAGCATTTTATGACTGTTTGATCTTAAAGCTCAGAGACATAATGTCTGGACTGAGGAATTCCTTCTATTGTTTTGAGACCAGAGTTAATTGCTAGATTTTACATATATAATGCCTTTTATTGCTGTAGTTTCCTAGCCAGGTGTAAGATCAAAGAAATGTTAAAACTCTGAATTTCTGTTAGCCTGGGAACCAGAGAAGTATGATGTAATCTAAAATGAGCCAGCAGTGATGTATTACTAATTTAAGAGATCTCAGAGAGAAAGAGAGAGCATTTTTGATTTTCTCTGAAGAACATCACTCACCAGTACTCTGCCTTTGCTCTGTATGTAAGTTTATTTAGATTGCTCTTAGAGTTAGATAGGAATTTAATCAGATTTAGTCTAGCTGTTTTATATATTTATGTCAGACTATTCTATGGTATTATTTTAAGCATTTTCTTGTGATTTCTGAACTCTTGACTAGCACTGTGTTGAATTGAGAAAATTTGCCTTGTGTTATTACTATTACTAAATATTTTTAAACCTTTCAACTGTGGTTGTTTTATGCAGAGATAATTTAAGCGCTAGAGTACATTGCATGTATATAGTGATACTGTACAAAGCTACTCCCAACAATCCTTGCTGTTCATCACACTTACTAATTGGATAATAATATTGCACAGTAATAATTGGACACCCCCTTGGTAAGGGCCTTTTTAGTAGGTGATAAGAGTAGTTGGTGGCAGTAATTACTACCTTATAGCCTGGCAGGAGGGGGGCATTGCTGGAGAACCTGTGCCAGCCTTCCCCAGGAGTATTTGTGTGTTTGTATATAAACCAAATCTCAAAGGGTGTGTGTGTCTCAGCTACTTGGGCCGGGACATGAAGCACTGGTTGGACAGAGAGGGCACTGGAGGTTTTGGCTTGACTACTCGTCTGAGATCTGTACCCTATAGCTGTGCCAGTGGGGAGTCTTACTGGGGATCTGGAGATAAAGGGAGACACCAACCCCAGACTGACTGTGATCTCTGTGTGCTCTTAAAGGAAATTGTATATATATATATATATATATATATATATATATATATATATATATATATATATATATATCAGTTCACTATAGAATCCCGAAATACTGAAATCCTGAATTTCAGTATTTAGAAATTCTATAGCCGAAACCTTTAAATACTGAAAACCCATAATTGCGAAATTTAAAATCATGAACATACAGTGCAAACACACCACACACATACACATACACACAATCTCCTCCCACAATCAAACAAATAATCCTAAACTACAGACAAGTAGGGGTGGAAAGCCCCCTACATCACCCATGTGGGGGGCTGCACCCCCACCCCCCTACTTATATATACTAACTCCGAGATCACACACACAAAGGTAACTCATACACACACATTTCACAGCCCCTTACTCACACACATCACAGCCAAAACACACACTAACATATGCTAAAACCCCTAACCAACACACTAATATGTACTTACCTACACTTACACCTTTGTATTCACGCACCGCAACACCAGAAGCTCCGAACTTCAGTATTTTGAATTTTGCACTACTTGTGTTTCGGAAATTCAAGGCTTCGGTATTATAATTTCGAAATACTGAAAGTCGGGATTTCAGTATTTCAAAATTATAAAGGGGAACCTATATATATATATATATATATATATATATATATATATATAAAAGGCCTAGCAGCTAGTATAGAGGGTCAAGACTCTTGACTGTCATAAATAAGACTGATAGTTTAACTCTGAGCAATTCACTTAACTAGACAATGCCTCCAATACACAATTCAGGTCTGTACTCAACTCTCCTGTACAAACATCTCTTGCTTTTGTGTGCAGGCACCCACACTGGAGGAAATCTCAGCTGGGCCAAACTCAACATATCTCCTTTAAAGTAGCAACAAAGCATTTTTTTATTTTGAAAAGCCAGGCAAGGCCCCCAGCCAGCAAATGGCCCTAGGCAACTGCCTATGTCTCTTTTTGGTGGATCCTGTGCTCCTGACACCAGTTTATCCACTGCTTTATATCACTATTGTGGAACAACACCCACTGTCTTTACTTCTGTGTATATTGGGAGATACATGTGTGTATGATGATGGAGTGATACTTGCAGTGCTTGTCCACTTCTGTGTTTAATATTATGATGGAAGAATACCCAGTCTCATTCTATCTCTACATTTTGATGTATAAATGTGGGTATATGTGAATATGAATGTGTGATTTGAATGTGCAGGGTCTGCTTACTGCTGCTCTGTCATTTCTGTTATTTGTGTTACACTCACAGGACAATAGTTTGTGACCAGTTCATGAACCTTAGTAATGTGCAATAATGCAATCGCAGATGACTGCTCAGGTCTGCCTGTCCATGATGTGCATTAAAAACATTACTCATGCTGAGCTACCCATCTATATAGGTATTGCATAATATCTGCCTTTGTGGCACAGAGTAGCATATATGTTGCGTAACCGTGTTATGTTGATGTATGTGAATAATGTAGCTCTTCCAGGTTTTCTAGCACCCAGGGCTTATACCCTTGAGACAATACCTATGAATTCTGTCTAGTAATTAAATTATGTATACAGATTCATCGGTGCATACATATTTATTGTACAAATAAAATGTTTATCAACCCACCTTGTATTCAATCATTTATCCACATTATCTGTTACTAACCAGGTTTTAGGTTAAACCAAATCCTAACATAAGAAAGTTAATCAGACAACCAGTGCTGTACATGTTGTAAGCTAAAGATAAAAAGGAAAACCTTATTATTTTTGTTATTTAATAGACTAGATTCACCTATACAGTTTTCCCTCTTTCTTGCTAGCTTGTCCCCATACTTCTCAACTGTCTTTAATTTTGCAGAATATCCTTGATTTTGCCTCATATTTTTCCCTGTCCCTGATAAACATTTTAATTTTCTGGTAAACCACTGAGGATTATAGTCAGCCAGTAAAGCCAGGCATTGCAGTTTCATACTTACTATAAAATACACAATGATGTAAAATATGTGATTTATTAAGTTTATTAAATTTTAAGTAAATCGCAGCAATATTTAAAATATTTCTCACTTTTGGTATTTGTACCCCTACTATTATTTTCCCCTTTGTTCAGAATTCTTGATCAAGTAAGTTAAGAGATATTCCTGTCCCTGTTCTGCTCTTAAATTCAATGGATCATGATTTGTTTGCCCTTACATTAGCATTCTATCACCCCTGCCTTGCTCTTGCCTAGCAACTACTAGCTCCAAGATCCACTGCTGTTCTGGGGTACAGTTTTTGTGTTAAATAAGCATTATGTGTTTCTGTAAGTAGATCTTATACCTGGAGAAACAGCATGCTGGTCATGTAGGATGCATGTATAACTCATGGTGGTCACATAGGATGCATCTGTAACTGATGATGGTCATGTATGATGCATGTATAACTGATGGTTATTATGCAGGATGCATGTATAACTGATGGTGGTCATGTAGGATGCATCTATAACTGATGCTGGTCATGTAGAAAAGATGTATAACTGATGGTGGTCATGTAGGATGCATTTATAACTGATGCTGGTCATGTAGAATACATGTATAACTGATGGTGGTCATGTAGGATGCGTGTGTGACCGATGGAAGTCATAGGATGCATGTATAACTGATGGTGATCATGTAAGATGCATGTATAACAGATGATGGTCATGTAGGATGTATGTATATCTGAAGGTGGTCCTGTAGGATGCATGTGTAACTGATGGTAGTTATAGGATGCATGTATAACTGATGATGATCATGTAGGATACATGTATCACAGATGACGGTCATGTAGGATGCATGTATAACTGATAGTGGTCATGTAGGATGCAGGTGTAACTGATAGTAGTCATAGAATGCATGTGTAACTGATGGTGATCATGTAAGATGCATGTACAACAGATGATGGTCAAGTAGGATGCATGTATAACTGATAGTGGTCATGTAGGATGTATGTGTAACTGATCGTAGTCATGGAGGCTGCAAGGCTTACCCAGACTCTGCTACACTTTGCTGTGAAGGAAATGTTAGTTTGCTTTTTATTTGTTGTATGTGTTACTTTATTGCCTTTTTATAGTTTGAATAGTGTGATTTGTTTTCTTTACCTTGTGTTTTACTTGTATTCTGCTTTTAACTGCATATTAAAACTTCAAAAGAGACCACAGCTCCGTCTCTTGTGAGTCAGGCAGAAATTAGAACTGATCAGTTAAGGACTCATACATAAGATCGAAGAGGTCACTTAAGGTTAATCATTTGTGAACTGAGTGGTTGGAGCTATGAACTAAACCTTCTATTTACGGGGTAAAATAAAACATTTCAGAGCTTTAATAGAAAAGTTCACCAAGACTCAGCTACACTATGCTGTGAAGGAAAGGCTGGTTTGCTTTTTATTTGTTGTATTTTGTATTACTTTATTGCCTTTTTATATTTTGAATAGTGTGATTTGTTTTTTTTACCTTGTGTTTTACTTGTATTCTGCTTTTAACTGCATATTAAAACTTCAAAAGAGACCACAGCTCTGTCTCTTGTGAGTCAGGCAGAAATTTTTCCCCACCCTCCCTCCTGTTACTGTCATGTACTTAAATACCACTGTCTTTCTAGTTGCCTACCTCTTATGTTATTTTGACCATATATCTCACTTCCTCTCTGCTTTCACTGGCTTGTGTGCATAAGTGCAAAATTATCATTTTGTGAAATCACTCCCCTTCAACTATTTAAATGTATTGGCCATCCTACTGTATTCCATAGTATCAGAATACAAAAGTGACCACCCCCTTTCAATTTATCTTGCTGTTTTAAAAATAGTGACTCAGCACAAAAACTTAATTTTTTTAGACAGGTAAAACTTAAGTTACCTACTTTCACATCTAACTTATCTAGTGCACACTGCAGTGTTTAGGATAAACCATGTTTTTTCATCTTACCTTTAAGCAGCCCTGTGACTAGCACTTCCTCTAATACCTGCTAGAAAGCACTAGGAAGCCTTAAACTGATACAAGCACTCAGCTGTCCTTGTTAATAAGGAGAAATTAATCATAGGCACTAAACAGCCTATAGTTGCAAAGTACCTTGCTAAGCTCCTGTACTTCACAAAAAAAAAAAAAACACTAAACCAGGCATGTCCAAGGGTCAGCATCCGGTGATTTCTCCTGTCCATCTGGTGAATCTGGGCATAATGGGGCAATGCAGCAATTGCCTTATGTACACAGACAACCGTCTCCTCCTACCACCCAACATTACAACCTGTGAGAAATGCACTTACATAGCCAAATTGGAAGCAATGCTCTCTTCACCCATGATTGTGCTAGATAGTCAAGAAGAGAATGTTAACATCCGCACTACACCTCAAGCAGCACATAGCCCTTCTAAACCCACACCACCAACACCCACACATAGCAACATTATATCCACATATGTGGAGGCCCTTAACTGTAACCTGCCCAAGCAACAAGGACCTCCAAAGCTGAAACTCAAACAAACACCAATCACAACCAAAGTGTCACATATCTCACAACACCAGTGTGCCACCCAGCAACAGCCCCTAATGCAAGGCAATGTACCTAACACTTTAGTCATAGGTGACTCTATAGTCAGGCACACTGATGTCCCACTCACCGGGCTGAATAAGGAGAAAATTACAGTCAGCTGCCTGTCAGGGGCCAAGATCACTCAAATCACTTCACAACAAGTACAAATATGACTCCGTCATTGTCCATGTTGGAGTGAATGACTTGAGATGTACCTCCCTGGACTACATGAAAAGAGACATGGAAGATCATGTGGCCCAGGCAGGTATGACCCTAGCCCTGAGTAGCATCCAGCCTTCACAGAGAATGATACCACAATATAAGGACAAAATTATTGACTTCAACAATTGGCTAAGCTTCTGGTGTCATTCAAAGTGGATCCAGTATCTGTCTGCCTGGGACGACATGATCAACAGACCATGATGCTTTGCCAGAGATGGTCTGCACTTGTCGCACCAGGGATTCAGGTTACTGGCTAAGGCTCTTGCCACCCCTATAGTGCCTTTTTTAGGCAAAGTTCAAAGGACAAAACCACCACCGTAACAGGTAAAAGCATGCAAATTCTGAAGATAATGCTACTTAATGCTAGAAGTCTAAACCTCAAAATGCACTCTCTCAAGGCACTGTGCAGTAACTGAGGCCTGATTCAAGGCTCCAGAGAGCACCCCTGCAATACCAGCCTACAACTCTTACCACACTTTTCAGCCACTAAACCAAGATCGAAACACATAAGGTGGAGTGTTCATATTCACCAAGGATATTCACACCACCAGGCTAGTTGCCCAACACAATACATCTGAAATTCTCCAGGTGCACCTAACACTAGGTAAGACTGCAATCCAAATTGTAGCTTGCTACAGATCCCCCACCATGCCCCAAGATTCTCACTACATCTTCTAAACATACTGGAAAATATTAAGATACAACCAAACACCCTAATACTGGGTGATTTCAACTACCTTGCCATTAACTGGGAAAACTATTCATGTACCAACACCTTTGCCCAGCGGTTCTTGGAATTCATAAATTCCAATGCCCTGGATCAACTAATCCATAGTACCACCTGGGGATCCAATATCCTAGACCTGGTCATTACCAACATGGGAAATTGATGCTCCACACCTATGTATCACCCCCTTGTTGGTCAGGTCTGACCATAAGCTAATCACCCATAACATCCACATCCCACCTCCACCCCCCAGTAAGGAAACCTCCATAAAAAAAAACTT
This sequence comes from Protopterus annectens, assembly GCF_019279795.1. Taxonomy (NCBI): domain Eukaryota; kingdom Metazoa; phylum Chordata; order Ceratodontiformes; family Protopteridae; genus Protopterus; species Protopterus annectens. The sequence goes on along the minus strand of NC_056745.1, from coordinate 578,058,519 downwards.
CTCCAAAGCCAACTTCATGCTACTCAAGTCAGAAGTGGCAAACTTCATGACACCTATGCAGACGGGAACTGAATGTTCGACTGCTGAATCCTACACTAAGGCACTGTATGAGCACATCCACACAGGCATGAATCGTGCCATTCCAAATAGAACCAAGATGCTTTCCTCCAAAAAAGGAAAGCCAATCTGGTGGTCCCCTGCCATAAACAAACTTTACAACAAAAGGAAGAAATTGTTGCAGAAAAGAGGAAAATCTCCGGATGCAAAAAAACTCCCTTACCAGCCTAAGTAAGAAGCTGAGATCCCTCATAAAATCCTCCAAAGCTAGTTATGAAAATAAAATTGCCAAAGATTCCAAAGACAACCACAAGGCATTCTATAACTATGTCAAGAATCTAAATGGAAATGCTCAGATCTGCTCTGAGCTACAACAGAATGGCATTAAATATACTGATCTCAAGGATATTGCCAATATCCTGGAAGATCAATTCAGTGCCAAATTCACCCCCCTCTCACCCCCTAAATGGCCCATCTCAATACCAGAAGATTGCCAAATTCTGGTAATAACAGCCACTCAGGTAGAAAACGCACTCTCTAAAGCTAAGAATACAACATCCATGGGACCAGATGACATCCCGGGCTATGTACTACATGAATTACAAAATGAACTAGCACCTCACCTAAGTGTCATGTTTAGTCATAGCCTCACCTTAGGCTTCATGCCCACTGAGTTGCACACAGCTACAGTTATCCCACTCTACAAGGGGGGATCCAACTTGGATCCTGGGAACTATTGCCCCATCAGTCTGATGAGCCTGATCTGCAAGGCCATGGAATGTATTATCATGGAATTTATAAACCAAGACATTGGCAACCTTCAAACACTGGACCCCACCAAGTTTGGGTTCATGAAGGGCCGATCTTGTCTCCTGAACCTGATTGACTTCTTTGAATCAGTCTCCAGAGGTGTGGACAAGGGTAGGGCAGTGCACACAGCCTGTCTGGACCTTCCCAAGGCCTTTGACATCAACCCCACTCTGAAATCATAGACTTACTAAACTGGGCATTAATCCATACGTCACTCAATGGGTTGCCAACTGGCTTACTGACAGAACCCACACCGTAAAAGCAGCCGACTCCAAATCCAGCTCCTGACACGTGACAAGTGGAGTACCTCAGGGTTCAATCCTGGGACCGCTCTTGTTTGGAATCTACTTCTCTGAAGTATAAGCCAACACTAAGGAACTCTGGCTAACAAAGTTTGCAGATGACTGAAAACTGGGAGCCATTACTGAATCCCCAAATGATGTGGATACTCTACAAAAGGGTCTTACAGAAACAGATGCTTGGTGCCAGAGCCATGGGCTCAAGCTCAATGCCAAGTAATGTATAGTTATCCCCTTTGGGAAAAAACATGTACCCATGAATTATCACATAGGTGAGAGTACACTAAACACCAAAAGTGTGATAAGTGACTTAGGGACACAGATGGACAGTGGTCTTACTGTCGATAACCACATCAACACAACAGTCAGGAAATCCTTCTATGTGGCACACCATCATTGCTAAGGGCTTTTCATCCAGAAAAAAGGAGGTCATTGTCCCACTGTACTCAACCCTCAAGAGACCCATTATAGACTACAATGCCCCCATTTGGTATGTACCTCTCAAGACATCTGCCACAACTGGAAAGGCCGCAGAAATACCTCACTAAAAGAATCACAGGCCTAAAGCATATGCCCTATGCTGACCACCTTAAAAAACTCCAGCTATACTCTGTCGCATATCGTCTACTCAGAGGTGATCTCTGCTTAACATACAAGGCCATGTCAAACCCAGAGCTGTTGGACATGCTACACTTAAAGAAATCCCAATCCCTCAGATCCACATGCTCCAGGGATCTAAACCTTGTCATCACAATAAAATAAACATGCTGGAGGGAAAGGTTCCTGACCCAGAGACTCCCCAGACTCTGAAACAGACTGCCCATAGATGTCAAGCAGTGCACCTCTTTGGACTTCTTTAAAAGGAACCTTGACGATTGGATGTGAGAAAGGAAATTAACCCCGGGGATCATGTCAGTCACCCTGCTAGACAGGGGTCTAGGAAAGTAAATAGTGTGGGAAGAAATAGCCAGGGAATTGTTATGGCTAGGCTCGTATAGGCCCTAGGGCTGATAGCCTAGTACCAACCTATGAACCTATGTGTAACAGATGGTGATCATGTAGAATGCATGTATAACTGATGGTGATCATGTAGGATGCATGTATAACTGATGATGGTCATGTAGGATGCACGTATAACTGATGGTGGTCATGTAGGTTTCATGTATAATTGATGGTGGTCACGTAGGATGCATCTATAAATGATGGTGGTCATGCAGAATGCATGTATAACTGATGGCTATTATGTAAGATGCATGTGTAACTGATGGTAGTCATAGGATGCATGTATAACTGATGGTGGTCATGTAGGATGCATGTATAACTGATAGTGGTCATATAGGATGCATGTGTAACTGATGGTGGTCATGTAGGATGCATGTGTAACTGAAGGTATTCATGGAGGATAGATGGTGGTCATATAGGATGCATGCATAACTGATGATGGACATGTAGGATGCATGTATAACTGATGGTGGTCACTTAGGATGCATGTATAACTGATGTTGGTCATGTAGAATGCATGTATTACTGATAGTGGTCATATAGGATGCATGTATAACTGATGATGGTCATGTAGGATGCACATGGTGGTTATGTAGGATTCATGTATAACTGATGGTGGTCATGTAGGATGCATCTATAAATGATGGTGGTCATATAGAATGCATGTATAACAGATGGTGATCATGTAGGATGCATGTATAACTGATGATGGTCATGTAGGATGCACGTATAACTGATGGTGGTCACGTAGGATGCATCTATAAATGATGGTGGTCATGTAGAATGCATGTATAACTGATGGTCATTATGCAGGATGCATGTGTAACTGATGGTAGTCATAGGATGCATGTATAACTGATGGCGGTCATGTAGGATGCATGTATAACTGATAGTGGTCATATAGGATGCATGTGTAACTGATGGTGGTCATGTAGGATGCATGTGTAACTGAAGGTATTCATAGAGGATAGATGGTGGTCACTTAGGATGCATGTATAACTGATGTTGGTCAAGTAGAATGCGTGTATAACTGATAGTGGTCATATAGGATGCATGTGTAATGGATGCTGGTCATGTAGGATGCATGTATAACTGCTGCTTCAAATGAAGCATGTGAGTGAGAGTAAGTATAATGGATTATATTACCAGTATGTTATATAAGTCAGCTACAAAAAGAGACAAATGCAAGAACATGGGAAGGGCCTGAAAGACAAGGAATGGGGAGAAGTGGGTCCAATTCATCAGGTGCAGGCTACATATGCCATTCAGTAGCAAAAGAGGAATGGGGTGTGAGGCATGCAGGAAGTGGAGCTGGATGTAAGATGTGAAAGCACTGAGGAGGGTGACATGGAAATCTATAGGATGGGTGGGAATCGTAGCAGGAAGAGGACTTGGACTCTGAGGCGGTAAGAAAAGAATCACACTGGAGTGTGGAAAATATGCAGTTTAGGTAATCAGAGGAAGGGAGAAACTAGCTAGAGAAGTGTAAGCAAAAAACAGGCTATTAGAAATAGGCAGGACATATGTAAAATATGGCAGGCAAGAATGAGGACATGGAATGAGAAGGGAAGGAAACAGGAAAATTATACCCAATGTAGTGACAAAGCAAAGGAAATAGCAACTGGGAAACGGGAAGAAGGAGGAGAGGAGAGCAGTAATAGCAGGCATCTGTGGGAAATTAGAAGTGAGAGAACCAGAAGCTGATAGCAGTGAGGATGTGTTATAGACAGTACACATAAGGGATGGGAAAGGGGTCATAGCAGCACAGAAAGAGAGGCTGCTGACAGTTGTTGAGGCTAGGAGGGAAATATTTCAGGCACAAAGGTCTTTAACATGAGGAAATAGGTGCTGTAGAAGATGAGAATTAGTGTGGGGAAAGAGAAGAGACTTTGATGTTTGGAGACTCAGTCACTAATAGCATTAAAACTTCTGGAGACAGTAGGTTTAATGAATCTTCTTCATGATAGGATTACTCACAAAAATAGGTATAAACTCCTACATCACCTCCTGGATAGCCAGCTGGCTAACAGACAGCACCCAATAAGATAAAGTAACGGAGACTACCTCCACACAAAGGCTGGTTACTAGTGGAATGCCTCAGAGCTCAGTGCTCGGGCTGCTTCTTTTTAGCATCAATTTCTCTCAGGTAAAAATTAATGTCAAGGGCCTCTGGCTGACCAGGTTAAAAGATTATTGCAAATTGAGTGCAGTTATTGACTCCCCCAAGACACAAATATCCTTAAAGAATGCCTGGCAGACAAATAACCAGTGCCAGATGCATGGGCTAAAATCTCTGTGTAAAAATGTACATCATAATTTCATGTGGAATAACAGCCACCCCAGCAAACTACTACACTGACAGTATACCCTAGGAGTAGACTCTAATCAGGGATTTAAGAATGCATGTAGACACTGATTTAGTATTTGTCCATCATGTGTCTACTCTAGTGAGGAAATCATTCTGCATTGCACAACTTATAATCATGAACATAGTATCTGGACCCAGACAATTCATTGTCTGTTATACTCTGTGCTCAAGACATAACATTGAGTACAGTGCCTTCTTCAGTATGCACCTGGTTAGGTATATGTAATAACTGGAGTGTCCCCAGAGATTATTTACAAAAAGAATACATGGTATTGAAAACAAGTCCTATGCAGACTGCCTCAAAACCTTGCCCTTATATTTAATCATGTATCAGCATCTGAGAGGTAACCTATGCCTGGCCTACAAAGCAACCTCTGATTCAGTCCTAATGGACCAGATGGAAATCTGTAAAACAAGTAGTTTTAGGAGCACCTGATCCAGAGACCTAAACCTTGCCTTCAACATAAATAAGACAGGGATGGACAGTTATGTGATTCAGAGATTTCTCCTTCTTGGGAATAAGCTTGTCATCCATGTGAAGCAGAAGATATTTCAGCAATCATTCAAGCAAAGCTTGCATAAATAGATGGGGATCTGTAAATAAACCCCTGGTCTGGCATCTGTGCCTATGTTAGAGAGAGGAATTTTGTAATTGCTCAGCCCCAAGAGGAAGCTTATGTGTGCGTGTGTGCGTGTGCGTGTGTGTGTGTGTGTGTGTGTGTGTGTGTGTGTGTGTGTGTGTGTGTGTGTGTGTGTGTACGACTGTGTATATGTCTGTGTGTGCCTGTGTGTGTGTATGAATATGTGTATGTCTGTGTGTAGTGTGTTAGAGAAGTATGTGTTCAACATCAGTCTTCAGTTTGACTGTGAATCTGCGCAGTGTCCTGGTAATGGACAGAACATTTTCCATACACAGTTGGATGTGGAGATAACAAAGGGCTCCATTCATAAAATAATCAACCAATCATAGACTTGGACTGCCATCACAAGGACATCACAGAGCTGTTATGACACTTTCTTCAAGCTATTGATTGACTTAGAAGACACAGCAATGACAACTTATCCCATGTCTTAATAAAAAAAGAAAGAAACAAAAAAAAACTTTTGAGCATGTAGCCATTACAACCATAAAGATGGCATCCCTAGGGAACAGCCATCATAACTATGAGTTCCACATGGGAAAATGTTAGGGTGGCAAGTATGCAGCTGCAAGTCGGCAACTATTTATGGAGCAAGGCCTGCAGACTTCCTGAGATCCAAGCAACTGCTATCTCATAACTTAACTTCCTGCCACAGAACTACCCAATTCCTATGAATCCCTAAAGCCTACCTTTTCAAGGAAGGTTTCTAATTAGTTGAGTTCATACAGCACAACATGTAGCACAACTTAAATATTTTTTATTATTATTACATTCTTTTGGCCCTTTGTGCAGCTGACCATCGCTGAACCCAAGTCCCATTTCTTGTTCACTGGGTCTACCAAACCCAACTACCACTGCAGGACTTTTCCTGACCATGTTAAGAGCTAATGACCACTATGAAGCACCTCAGGACAACAACACATATGTTGCTGTAAAGGATGTTCTTATTAAGCCTTAGTTCCCTTCCTTCTATGTGGGCATGCACAGTCCTGGAGTGATGTACAATGGACACATGGTAACTTCCCACATCTATGGTGAATCAGCCAGTGCTCCAGTTTCCACACAGAATATACCTCCTGCATTTCCCAAGCATATGTTTTGGTGAAGTGCACCCATATGCATGACTCAAGATGACCATGTGCCTTTCTTCCCTTGCCAGCATCTTAGACACCTGAGCCACTGGTCAATCCTGGGTCATGTTGTCTGAGGTGTGTAGTTGTGGCTTTGTCCTTCTGTGCCACAGTGCTGACCTAGCACAACTACATAATTGTAAAGGAACCACTACCTATCATTAACTAAGAGTACTACAATTATATTCCATGGGTATTGAGAATGCATACCCACTGAATGAATCACGTCATCCTATAACAGAGAATTGTGGCATCACAGATTACAAGGTAGAGAACCATGACATCTGTCTCCACTCTTCACCATACATGAAGCAGGAACATGACCCACTGTATCATATGTTTTTATTATATGTATTATGTCCCTAGAGAGCAATGACCCCTGAAACAGTGCCAAACTGCATAGCAGGAAAAGAAGATAAACTACATCATCTTCAAATGAGATGGGTACATGGGATCAACCTTACTGAAAGCACTGGTATACCACCTGTTTTTGTAATGTAACTGATAGACTAAACTATAAAGTTTTGAATCTCTAGTGTGTTTGTTATATATGTTTGTTGATTAAAGTGTGCATCCAGACATCTGAAATTTAATTCTGCATCACTTGTCATATGTTAGTTCCTAGTCTTTTACTTCAAAATGTGTCCATCTTTTCACATGTTGCCTTAATGCCATCATATGGTCTCATATTCATATTATGCCTGCATCTGCACCCCATCCATTACTACAGTTCTGTATGATCACAAAACATGTGCTGTGCTGTTGGCACTAATTGCACAGATGCAGGTTGTGTCAGTTATGCTGAATATTGGCAGTTCATGGATTATGTTGCCTGTTGCAGGTTACCAGCAACACTGTGGTATGCATATACTATTTTTAACACACTCCTCCATTCATGCAATGTCCAGTTCATCAGTTTGCAATAGTCTTCTCACTTTTCTAACTTCACAGTCACAAGTTTTCTCATTGTTGTCGTCCTGAGCTCAGACTGACAAAACTGTTTACATTTGTTGGAATTCATTCATTTGATACATCATAAATTATAGTTACCATATGTGGCATTTGGATTTAATTCACTCAAAACATCAACACTTGGTTTCTTCAAAGGGTTCCAAAATATACTATCGGGACTTATCATTTTAAACTTGTCATTTTCTCTTTGGGATGATCTTAATGCACTACAGCTTTTCTGTGGGATCCTAAGTCAGGAACCAGTAACCTGTCTCTACAGCTTTCACAGTCTCGTTTTTTTTTTTTTTTTTGACAATTCTTGCCAGTTTTTCTTGATCTTTAACATTTGTGTTATACAAACATCTCTGATTCCTATACTGCTTTCCATCTTCCTCACTAACAAAGTAATATCTTGTTATAGCTGCTTGGATAACTACCTCAAGTTTGAGTCATAAACTTTTTTATAGCTTTTGAAGTCTTTTTCTGTCTTCAGCTTGTAAGTCTTGTAGTCTCTTGCAGTTTGTATCATATGAGCATTTCTGTCTTTACTCATATTCTGAAACACAATCTTTATATTATTTTTAAATAAATTGCAATGCAGTTGAATTATATCATTTTCTCTTCATTGTTCTGCCCCTTTAATAATAAAAGTACTACTACTATTAATAATAATAATAAAGAAAGGCTGCAGAGTATTTCTGAATTTCAAAACTGAGACTACAGTCCATATTGCTTCTGCTGTTCTTCCTCATTAATGTTTCACTGTCTGGATATGTCACTATTATTGTCTATTATATTGCAAACAAACAGGATTAAACTGAATTCTGCATAGTACAATTCCCACTTATGCACCAATCTTCTGAATTTTTGACTCTTCCATTGTAGATCACTATCAGATATCACAGCATGAAGTATCCCTCTCGAGACTATAGGCATTAATGCAGTAATCACGTTGCTGTGTCCATCAGATGACTGCTCCACAGAACATGGAATAATAATCCACACATGTAATTGAACTGGGGAAACTGTACTGCCTCTTTTCCATCATGGATGACCTTGTACTGTGCATGCAAGCCTTTTTCATGTGGCTTGTTGGACTGCTTTTGCACTGCACATATCAAACGATCTACTACTTCTGCTATCTGAGTCAACATTACTGGCCAATGCTCTGTAAGCATCATCCGATCTCCTATCAACTACCAATGCTACGTCATGCCTCCCCTGTACTTGTAAATCTGCATACCAACCAAATCTTCAAGCTACAACGTTTCAACAAATCGCTAAATTTGCCTACAAGTTCCCTTATAGGGTCTATCACTCCAAAGCCTTCATAAAAATAATTAGGCTTACGCTGCCTCATCACCTTATCTACTCACAACTACTTGTAGCCTGTAGACTTACACATAAAAACTATCTTCCAAACCTACCTAGCTAGCACCCAGAAAGCTAAGCTCAATAAATAAAGGCTTACTTTATGTTCACAAAGCTAATAACTCAGCAGGGGAAGACCTTTATTCTATTCACATCCCTAAACTATAGAAAGCACTACCTTTACATTCAAACTCAGTAACAACCTGTCCACTGTCAAGGGTCAACTAAAGGACATATCAAGAACTTCTTGTTATGCTGCTGCTCCTCACCAGGCTAACACTAACACAAACAACCCCCCCTTCCACTTTCTCACATCTCTCTTACTTCCAAAACATTAGGGCCTTAGTAATAAGCAGTGCAGATTTAATAACAAATAAAATGTCAGGCAGGTCACCAAAGCTGAAACACGGCTACAAACTTGACAAACTCACTAGATTTCAGATGCAGAATACACTTTAATCACAGGATAAAACAGGATGAGTGCTTTCACAATACAAATTGCTTTGCCAGATCGCATTCGCTAAAAATTACTAACTCATTTTATATTACAATTATCCAATAAGAATGAATGCATTCATGTAACCAAGCAACAAAAACAATTATGATTGTTCTTAAAGATATCATGCATCAATAAAAGTAGTACAGATAAAAATATGAAATAAAATCTAAACTGCTTGATAAAAACTACTAAATAAACATATAAAAATATATAAGCATATATAAGCGCATATAATCATACAACTACTGCAACATATATATGCATAGACAAAATTTCTACTAATTATTGGATAAATCAAAATAAAACAAACTGTGTAAGAAAAATAAATACATCTATGCTTACGTTCAACTCTTGTAAAGATCATTTTTCCTTAACCTACATCCCTTCATTTAAACTTGGATTTTGATGTGCTCTCAATTTAAATATCCAGGATAACTCCCTCTGTTCTGTCCTAGTAACTATGTCATCCTCATGTACAACATCAAATACTATGAACATAAGCTCATGTCCGGTTCCTGCTGCACTCGTGTTTTACAGGATGTTAACCCCTTCTTGGCACAGTACAAATGGTCTCTAATATGTTCACTCAACTCTGTTCATTTTGCCCACATAAAATGATTTACAACAAATGCATTAGGCTAAGTAAATCAAATTTGTTTGTATTACAATATGCGCTAACATTAACCCTATACTTAGTGTCACTAAGGGGGTGTACAAATACCTTAGTCTCCTGTACGAAATTGCAAAACACACGCTTCTTACATCTAACAGTACCTAATTCTTGATCTTGTGCTTTCTGGTCAATAGTCTGCTTAGGATGCTTAGGATAGTACAATCTATGCTTAAGGGACCGCTTATTCTTATACCCATATCTAGGCCATTGTCCAACAAGTATAGCTATTTTAGGATCAGTCTGTAGCACATGCCAATATTTATTTATAATATTCTTCAACTGTTGGTCATCACTAGTGTATGATGGAGAAAAGACCATATCATTATATGAGTCCCTTCTTCTTACCTGTTCAGATTGTAAGGGTACAAAATAAAGTCTCCCCTGCTTCTCTCTATCAGCCCTGACCATTCAGTGTGCTGCTTGGATATCTCAGGCATTATATCTTCTCATTTGAGACTCATTACCCATCAAGGCCAAACCAGCTTGGAAATCTTCTCCTTGCTGTAAGTCTACTGCTTCTTAAACTCTGTCATTTGAGGATGTTCTTAAAAACAAACTTAGGGTGCATACTTGTATGATGCACATAAGTGGGGCAAAAGCATTCTTTCCTATATAAACTGGTTTCTATATCACCTTTAATATCCTTAAACACCTGCACATCCAAAAAATCAATAACTTGCCTTGAATATTTCACAGTAAACCACAGAAAAGTATTACTCGCATTCAGATATTGCAAAAAGGACATAAGTTGTTCAACATCACCAGCCCATAGTAAAAACAAATCGTTAACACATCGACGATAGAATTTAATCTGGGTCTGGTAACTGACTGTTCCAAGCACATACTTCTTTTCCCAATCAGCCATGACCAAATTGGTGTAGCTGTTGGCACATGATGTGCCCAAAGCCACACCAGAGGTCTGCCAATAGTAATTCCCCTCAAATACAAAGACATTGTAATCTAACACTAATTCTAGCAGGTAACATAAAAAGTCCACCTGATGAATATCATATACATTTTTAGACAGTAAGATATTTCTCATCATACTTATCCCCTCCTCATTCGGTATAACAATAAATAAGGAGGTGACATCAAGTGTAACCATTAAATAAGAAAATGCCCTTGTATCTGTGCCAACTGCCATATACAAATCCTGCAAGAATTGTCTAGTGTCACTTAAAATCACGGGGCATTGTTCGACTACAGGATGTAGTCGTTTCTCTACATATATGGATATAGGCTCTGTCATCCATCCTGAGGCTGCAACTATCGGCCTAAAAGTAAGTTTGTAGAGACCTGCAATTTTGGCAAGCCATTGAAGGAAGGGAGTAATGGTTTCTCAACCAAGAAATATTGAAATAAATCCGTAGTCATGAGACCCTAATTCACTCAAGGAATCCAGCAACCTTACTTGATATGTCTCTATTGTCTTCATTTCAATTCTTTCATATGTTTTAACATCTATAAGCATATCATTAATAGTGTTAAAGTAGTAAAGCCTGCCCATAACACAAAATACCCACTTTTATCTGCTGGCTTGTTTACTATCTGTGGATCTCTCTGTAGCGTTACTAATGCTTCTCTCTCATGAGAGTTCAAGTTTTCAAAACCACTTTTCCTCTTTCTGTCTCCCAATAACATATAAATATCATCCTCACATAACTTAGTAAAAACTTCCAGAACTGGGTGGGTCTGCAGAGTATATGAACTAGGCTTCCTAAGAATGTCTGCTTCTATTATACACATTTTAGCAAACATTAATTTCAGGGCTATATTCCTAGTGAATAGCCTTAAGTCTGTTAAAATATTAGCAACATTTGCTCATTCGGCAGGAATAAATGAAAGCCCTTTATTTAACACATTAACCTCATACCTATCCAGCGGTCTACTAGAAATGTTCCAAACCAGGTTCAAATGACTTGGTTCCACATTTTCCTTAAAGTACTGGTGTGCAGGTCATGGAATGACTGCTTCCTCTTCCACTTCGTATGATGTTGTTTGGTCACCTCACCTTGATTCCTCTGTTTTTTCCAGTATGGTAGAGGAAGATCAGAAAAAAACTGGCCAATACCTGCTGTTCTTTCTTTTCTCCTGCAAACCGGCTCTGCGGTTGCCCCCAGTAGTGCATGGTGAGAGTTTGCAAATGCTGACTCCCCATTTGGCGTGCTATAAGTTGAATTGGTCTCTTTATTCTGCAGACTACCATTAATATCAGTTCTTTCTACAGTCACTGCTAAGGTGGTAGCCTTCTCACTGCACTGAGGTTTCAATTATATAACAGTCAACTGCCACAGCTCATGCTATACTGGGCATCTCACTTTGTAATCCTTGCATTTTATTACACAGCTCATTCTGTATTGGTAGAAAGAAATCTATAAGTAGACAAACGTATAAAAAATTAGTCTCTAAGTTAATGCACTGCCATTGAGCCAATAACGTGGGATAAGAGTCACCATATGTTGGCATTATTCATAGGTTCATAGATTATAGGTTCATAGATTAGTACTAAGCTAACTGCCCTTGTGAGCCATTTTAAGCCTAGCCAATTATCCCTTGTGAGACTCAACCCCTGCACCTTCTATTTGTAAGGCAAACACCTTAACCATTAAGCCATCTTCCCAACTGAAAAGGTTGCACCCTCCCCAGGGGGAGACACACACAGTTGGCAAGTGCAGGATTCAAACCCCTACCTAGCTACATTATGATACTACAGCAGTACGCATTTACAAAATGCACTATACTCATTGCTGTTTTTACTTATTAGTACTCTCGTGCCCCATGGTACTATCTTAAGGGCACAACAAGCCTCTAAATGTAGACATTGGCTCTGTAACATCTTAAGGTGCTACAAGTCATTCTCAAAGATTCGTACCTTCTCAGATAGCAATGGAAACTCAGCCCCCTCATCTCGTACATCTCCTTGTTGCAGCTATTGCACCAAAAGCAGTGGATTAGTTTCAACTCATAAAATGTTGTTAAAATTACTTCATTTTTCCACCTTGACTCACTGTGGATTATAACTCATTTCAACATCTGGTATCAAACCCTCAACCATGCTGACAAGGGAGGCTCCAAAAAGCATTAGAACAAAACCAAACGACAGGAAGGCCCTGGCAATAAACAGCTTGCTGCAAAAAATGTAGAAAATATCAGGCAGGTCACCAAAGCTGAAACACAGCTACAAACTTGACCAACTCACTAGACTTCAGATGTAGAATACACTTTAATCACAGGATAAAACAGGATGAGCTCTTTCGCAAAACAAATCGCTTTGTCAGATCATATTCACTAAAAATTACTAATTTTATATTATAATTAACGAATAAGAATGAATGCATTCATGTAACCAAGCAACAAAAACAATTATGATTGTTCTTAAAGATATCATGCATCAATAAAAGTAGTACAGATAAAAATACGAAATAACAAAATCTAATCTGCTGGATAAAAACTAATAAAAATATAAAAATATAAAAATATATAAGCATATATAAGAACATATAATCATACAACTACAACAGCACATATATGCATACACAAAATATCTACATAATTAGTGGATAAATCAAAATAAAACAAACTATGTAAAATAAATAAACACATCTAAGCTTACATTCAACTCTTCTAAAGATCATTTTTTTTCCTTAACCTACATCCCTTCATTTAAACCTGGATTTTGATATGCTCTCAATTTAAATATCCAGGATAACTCCCTCTGTTCTGTCCTATTAACTATATCACCCTGGCTAACATCCTCATGTGCAGCATCAACTACTATGAACATAAGCTCATGTCCGGTTCCTGCTGTACTCATGTGTTTCACTATGGCACTGGATGTTAATCCCTTCTTGGCACAGTACAAATGGTCTCTAATACATTCCCTCAACTCTCTGTTCATTTTGCCCATATAAAATGATTTACAACAAATGCATTGGGCTAAGTAAATCAATTTTTTTGTGTTACAATCTGCACTAACATTAACGCTATACTTAGTGCCATTAAGGGGGTGTACAAATGTGTTAGCCTCTGTATGAAACTGCAAAATGCATACTTCTTACATCTAACTGTACCTAATTCTTGAGCTTGTGCTTTCCATTCAATAGTCTGATTAGGACAGCATAATCTGTGCTTAAGGGACCGCTTATTCTTATACCCATATCTAGGTCTATGTCCAGCAAGCATAGCTATTTTAGGATCAGCCTGTAGCACATGCCAATATTTATTTATAATATTCTTTAACTGTTGGTCATCACTATTGTATGTTATTGAAAAGACCATATCATTACATAAGGCCCTTCTTCTTACCTGTTCAGGTTGTAAGGGTGCAAAATAAGATCTCTCCTATCTATTAGCCTTGACAACTCCTTGTGCTGCCTGCAGTGGCGGATGGTGACTTCAAATCAAAGGGGGGCTGCAGGAGTCAGCTGAATGGGTGGGGCCAATGGAAGGGGTGGGGCCAACTAAAAGGGGTGGACTTATGCTAAAATGCAAAAACTGGGACTTTAATTAAATACACTGCCCTGGGTACCAAACTGTTATTATGAGAGTCCAATCAAGACAAAATGAATTGCAGAAGAAAAAAAATGTTTCAATGCATTGGCTACATGACAGCTTACTTAATATCTCGATGGAAATAAAAAGGTTATGAGGCATGAAAAAATAAATTACTTTTTAAATACATTACTAGAATGCCAATCAAAATCAAGTATAAAAAAACAAGCAGCACTCAACTAAAACCACTTCTCCTTGCACTGCAGTTCTAATTATAATTTATTTTCAGCTTTATAAAAGTACCAAGTAACATGCTGAAAGTAGCAATCTTTGTGATACCTCCACTTGTAAAAATGTTTCTTTTCCAAAAAAGACCTGCTGCCTGACAAGTATCTGCTTGTTTCATGGGGAACACATGATTAAAGTAAAAAGGGAACAGCAAACAAGAAACATGCTCAAGATAAATTGCTTAAAGGATTACTGCACAGGTTATGGACCACACATGATAGATTGGCATTCTGTTTAGTTTATGGGTAAAGCCTGCAAAGATGACTGCAAGTCTCCAACAAATAAAAACACAAATCCACTCAGGAGCCGATGTACTATAACCCAAAACAAAATTAAATTGACAGAGAGTCCACAAAAATATCCACAGTCCACAAAAATATCCACAGTCAAGCGCTTTCGTCAAATGACTTCCTCAGAACAAAAACACCATAAATTAATTTCCTTTTATACAAAAAAATAATTAAATAATTGGTTCAGATGAACAGTAATTAAAATTTAAAGTGACAATATTTTAAATGTTTAAAAAATCGGCTATGCCTAGATTTAAAAGGCTGTGTAAATGCTCAGAGGAACCAATGCCTTCAAATATCCGTTATGTAAACAAGTAAATAAGTAACTACATAAAAACAATAGTGGAGAAAGAAATAAATTGAGAAAAAATACATAAATATGAATATGAAAAAATATATATAAATATGAATATGAAAAAACAATTCATAGTTTTGTTGCCCTGAACTTTAGTTCAGGTTTAATACTAATACATTCATTAATACCTGGAGCCTATGTGGCATTGAGCTTAAATTATCACCTAACTTCTGCCCTAAAATAATATTCAATAAGCATTCACTCAAGGAATCCAGCAACCTTACTTGATATGTCTCTATCATTTTCATTTCAATTCTTTCATGTTTTAACATTTTTAAGCATATCATTAATAGCGTTAAAGTAGTAAAGCTTGTCCATAGCCATAAAAGACCCACCTTTTTCATCCGGTTTGATTATTATCTGTGGATCTCTCTGTAGCATTACTAATGCCTCTCTCTCATGAGAGTTCAAGTTCTCAGAACCACTTTTCCTATTTCTGTCTCCCAATAACATATAAATATTGTCCTCACATAACTTAGTAAAAACTTCCAGAACTGGGTGGGTCTGCAGAGTATATGAACTAGGCTTCCTAAGAATGTCTGCTGCTATTATGCATGTTTTATCAAACATTTATTTCAGGGCTATATTCCTAGTGAATAGCCTTAGGTCTGTTAAAATATCAGCAACATTTGCTCATTCAACAGGAATGCATGAAAGTCCTTTATTTAACACATTGAGCTCATACCTATTCAGCGGTCTCCTAGAAAAGTTTGAATATCATATGGTCAAAACTATATGTTTAAACTTGTAAAACTTTGAATGTTTCAACAAAGATCTCCGTAAGGGAAGCTTTCTCTTTCCTGCAATGTAGTGCAATCTTGGAGTTGGTATATTTAAGTAGCAGGGGATGTGGGGGCTGCAGAGGGGGCTTGCTCCCCTGCTTACAACTTTCAGGTAAGTTTTTTGTGTTTTTTATTACGTTTTTGAACTTTTAAAGTTCGAACATATGGTGTCGACCATATGGTGTTCGAACTTTTAAAAGTTTGACAACATGGTATAGACCCATTTAGCTATGCATAACTATGTTTACAGCTGTTCTTCTACAAATGCTTCTTTTATATAATATTGTGCTAGTGAGAAAGTATAGTACCTTCTGTTTAATTTTTGAAAGTGTTTTGAGTTTCTAATACTATGACAAAAATGGACCCTATTCCAATTTCAGGGTATGATAAGAATTCACAAAATTAGTATTGTTTCAGTCTTTGATGTTAGCTACTAGTGCTCTTCACAGCAGCTGCAATGTGCAGACAGACTCTTTCTGCAATTCATATGGAGTTACATGAATTGTTAGCACATCTAGATATGTAACTTATTCTTTTATTAGGCCAATTGCTCCTGCTATTATTGGAACTGCCTGGATATCTTTCTTCCACATTACTTTCATTTCTGCTTACAAATCCTTGTATTTTATAACTTTGCATCTTTCCATATGCAAGACACTGTAACCAAAGTGTACAACAATTTCAGTAATCAGTTCTACTTTTGTCTTTTTTTTCATGGACTGCTATATCTGGTTTTCTCACATCTGTTTTTGATTTGATGGTAATGTGCAATTCCATATGATAGAAACTTCATCATTCTCTATAATACTTTGTGGTTTCCAATGCTTATCAGCTAATTTTTTATACTGTAGTGTTTGCACACTACCCAGTATAACAATCTTGCCATATTATTGTGCCTTTCAGTATACAAGCACTCTGCCATGAGTGTATCACATTCAGCAACATGATTTGCAACAGTTTCTAGTTTTGCTTCACAGAACTTGCACATGTCTCTTTCTGCAATGTTTTTAATGGACTTTGTAAACCAATGCGTATGTAGTCCACTATCCTGGACTGCCCTTATTAGCCTTTCATCTGTTGGTTACAATTTACCTCTCCTTAACCATTCCTGCTTCAGATCATGACCAACATGAGGTTGTTCCAGAAGATCTCTGTCCTTGGCATTGTACTTTTGGATTTACATTTTTGTTTTCTTTTTCATCTTATTCTTTATTCTTTTCCTTATATAATTTCTTTTGTCTTTTATTTTCAATAGACATCTTTATCATGTATGACATAGGTAATCTTACATTTATATAAATGAAAAACAAATAATATTGACACCACTTTAGTTGCAAACATTATACATCACAGAGACCATTGAAACAACTGTAGTTGCAAACATTGTACATCACTTAAAATCTATACAGTCATTGTCGGTTAAGCATTATATGGCTCATTTAAATCCTGCCTCTTAAACCTCGTTCCTTTTCTGCATATATTGTTCCTACAATTCTCATTTTTTCCTATGTAGTTTACTCTGTCCCTTTTCTAAAGATCCAAGTTCCAGTTATTTTATCTCTGTTACTATATTCACTACTGGTAAAGTTGGTCTAGACTTTGATTTCCATTTTCTATCAATTTTTTGGCAGCCACCATAATTAGACTCAGCAAGGTTTTACTATGTCTAGGCAGTTCTGATGCTGTATCATAACCCAAAAAAATCATATCGCCAGTCAATCCAATCCACTCATCCAGCATCTCCAACAGAGTGGCTTGCAAGGAATCCCTAAAGTCTGCCAGCTCATTGCACTCCCAAAAAATATGTTCCTATCCACCTCTTTCTTGTCCGTCTCACCTCCAACATTTGCTAGCCACCTGAGAAAAATTATTTGGAATCTACATGGAGTATAAAAATACCTATTTAAACACTTCCAGGCAAAGATTCTAAATCTTCTAGACTTTGTTGCATATTTGGGAGATATACATGTATCCCCTATTGTCTCTTTGTGAATTGCTTATCCAGTCTCTCTTCCCAATCCTTTCTAAGCTCCACTGGTTTATTCTTATAATTATCATGCTATATTTTATATGCTATAGTAATTATTCCTTTTTTAATGGCAGTTTCTGTTCTAGATTCCATTAAAAACTCTACCACTACTGGTCTTTCATTTAGGACCCTCTTATTCATTTCTCTTTGCCTATACTCTGCTATCAATCCGTGATAGGGAAGGCAGTCTCTAAGCAGTCCAAATAAATTATTGGCCTCTTTCCATTCTATCACCTTTCCATTTCTAGTTATTTGCTCCTGATACCTTGATTCCTTTGCTAGTTTTCTCCAATAAATTCCAGCCACCTCTTGCCTATTATCTGTAGCCTGACCGCAGTCATCCCTATCAGTAGAATCACTTTTCTCCATTCCCGTGCTAGTTTAGTTCTTAGAATACTCCCTGCTATTTTGTGAATATAATGTATGATTTTTGTTGTTCTCCTTAAGACTCTGAATCCAAACTCCCAATCTCTCCTTATTTCTTGAGCTTCCCCCTGTATCACCATCATTCAATTCCACTTTGAATTATAGATTTCTGCTTGTACTATGTAGAAGAGCCTTAAATGTGTTACTCTAAAATACCCACTCAAATTAGGTAATCCTAGCCTGCCTTTTATTGGAAGAATCAGCTTATCCCACTTGACCCTTGGTGTCTTCCCTTCCCAGACAAACTCCTTCAACTATTTTTAATTGCTATATACAGCTTCTCCTCTGGTTGATAAAAATATACCTGACTGTGTATAAGATTAAAGGACTAAAACATTTTAATTGCTTGTTTCTTAGTATCCATATCCATATAACAAAGCTTCCATTTTCACAATTTTTACATTATCTTCTGTTTAGTCTCTTGCCACATATCCTTAGCTGCCACAACAGAGTCATTTCTAATGCATACTCCTAAATACTTCATTTTATCATGTGCCCATATAAGTGTTGGACCAATTTGTGTGTGGGTGCATAATTTACCACTATTGCCTTTATTTTAGCTTCATTAATTTTGTATCCCGAGAAGATTTGAAACTGTCTTAAAATGTTCCACAACACTGTAATGTCCCTTTCTGGTTTTGTCATGTATAAAATAATATCACCTGCAAATAAAGCCAGCTTTTCCTGATGACCATAACAATTATATCCTTGATTTTCTGAGTCCCTTATTTTCTTTGCCACTGGTTCTTGTTTACTTCTGGTTTGAATTCCATTCCCACTTTATTCTGAAATGCTTCTGCTAAACTCAACAAAGATGTCATCTTACACTTCTTCTCCTAATGTTTTGAAACTTTTCCTATGTTTTGGATCCAATAAGATCAGCAGGTATGCATGCAGTCCCACAACTATAGACCTATAAATGCAATCAGTTTCAAGGAGGACCATATCTTCTTCAGAGCAAGGAATATATCATTTTGGTATACAGCGATATTTTATATAACAGTTGATAAATATGAAGCATTTTATTGTTTTCATGTCCATTGATTAATTTAATTAATCATCCCAAAGGTCATTGTAAGACAGAAAATCATGGCAGCACAGACTACAAGGTACAGAAGCATGACATCTGTCTTCACTCTTCACCATACATGGAAGCAGGATCATGACCCACTGCGTAATATGTGTTTACTATGTATATTACATCCATAGTGTGCAATGAACCCTTAAACTGTGCCACAATGCATAGCAGGAAAAGAAAATTCCAAAACTGTAAGTTACAACAGCAAGAGCACATTGATTTATAGTTAGAACTTTATTCCAAGATGTCCAGGTTTTTATCATTATCAGTTATAATCTTCTGAAGCATTCCTTGCTGAGATTTACTCTTGTTCAATTTTAATTGCTAACTCTTCTTCTATACCTATATATTTATATACTCTCTCCTGTTCCAGTTATTTTCTTGGTGCTGCAGCTTTCCTTTTCTAAATGTTACTTTTGTTGTGCCAGTGTAGCAGTGTTATTTTATACTTTTATTTAATGTAGCTGCATATGCTGCAAAATTATTTTAGAGATATCTTAGTAAAAGAAACCATTGCACTCCGAAAAAATCTTATAAAATCCTCCTCCAAAGTTATATAGCTACATCAAATCTCCTTAAATGTGCAGCAGATAAAATTATGAAACACTAAACCTACAAATATAACCTTCATTCAGAAAACCTATTCTAATTCCTCTGTCTCAAATGCCCTCTTCGGAAACTGTCAAGGACGTTAGACCTATTTTCATTCTCGCCTATGTGCAAAACCATTTGAAAAAAAAACCTTGTACAAACTAACAGCGAAACACATTAATATCTATGAATTGAAATTAGGCAAACGATGGTTTTGCAAATGCTTTTGGTATCACTGTCACCTTATTCAGTGCAACTAACTCAATTTATTTCTAACATTAATAATGCTCTGGTTAGTGGTGGGATATTTTTTGATATGACCAGACCCTCTAAAACTGTTAGCCACAGTATTATTCTGATGAAACTAAATCATCTTAATTTTGGCCACAACACTATCCAAAGTTACCTAAAGAATAGAACATTGCTAGTCCACACTAATAATCTCTTATCATTTATTGGTACTCATCACCAGAGACCCACAAAGATTGATTCTGGGTCTTTTCTTTTTTAAATATTTAGTAATGATCTTACATCTGACCTACAATATCTTGATTGTGATCACCTTCTAACTAACCATAAAAAGTAACCTTGTGTTATTTACAATACCTAAAAAACATCCTCACCGACCTCTTATTAACAATTCTGACAATGACAGCCACAGTATTCCCCTCATTTCTGAATAGAAATATCTAGGGCTTAAACTTGATCCTTCTATTTTTGAAATCACGTAGACAAAATAACCAGTGCAGCACTATTTCAACTTAAACTCTGTACTATAGAGTTTCTCATTTATTCTCCCCTTCATCCTTCTTTCCCTAGCCAAAAAATGTTCTTTTCCCTAAAAATGGAATATGGTCTTCCTCTGATTACCTTTCACACATCACAAAATTCCCTAAAAATCAGATAATGCCAGATAAGATCTGCTTATATGCCATCCTTTGCCAAAAGCTGATCTTAACACTGTAATCTCATATGATATCTAAAATGGCTTCCAGTCACCAAAAGGTCAACTTTTCTACTACATATTCTTATTCACAAAATACTAAGCAGTAGCTATTTTATACCTCTGAGATGGAAACTACCCAATCAAGACCAGGTTAACTACCAAAGAATTATCCAGGTTAAAGCTATCATTTTAAGCAGACCTCCATGTAAAACAGCTACTGGAAAATGTGCCTTTTTCTGACTAGACCTGGCATTATGGAGCAGACTTCCACCTGAGTTTATGGGCCTAGAATCTTTCATTGAATTCACAAAGGCCGTTTTTGAACACTTGCGCAAGGAAACAGAGTGAACATGCTTTAGGGATGATGGTTTATCTTACATTTGCCATCAAATAGCATACTTCCACCAACAAGACAGTCAAAATTAAAAGCTAAATTATAGCAGCAGTACAATATTTCCTTGCTTATTATCATAAATGCTGTATTGCTTGTTTCCAGAAATGCTGAAATTCAAAATGTATGTTGTGTATATACTACAAACAGTGTAAACAAATTTGGTTTTACTGTTAACTGTATCTCTGCAATGTTTCTCTGTATATAAAACTCTGTAACATTTATAGGACATGTAACAAGCATACAACGGTTTCAAGACCCTTTACAAAACACTTGATTTTTCATTTGTTCATGTGTATTGCATGCTTTTGATTTTTCCATGTTGTTTGACTTTGTTTCTGTAGTTTGGGGTCATGACTGAAAAGGAGTCTTCAATGCAGCCCACCTACCTGGTTGCCAGTAGTAAATAAATAAATATAAATTTTTGGTTCCTCCATATCCATGACTATAATACAATGCATATCAAGAAATGAAAGATCAGATTAGTGTTCTGATGTAAAAAAATAGAGCAATCCTCACTACAAAAATATGCCAAAGCTTCACCAAAAAGATCAACACCTCTCAAAATGAGCACATAGACTGCTAAGGGAAAAATGTTTTACCGCGTGCTCCTCCCTCCAATTTTAACTCTGTTTATCTGTATCTCTTTTCTTAGGCAAGTGGTTCAATGACCAGAACAAAGGGAAGGATAGTAGCCACCCCTGATTCATTCTTTTTCCATTTTTGGAGTGACCCCAATATTTGATTGCCAGTTTCGAACTTTTGGCTGCTACTTGATATAAACATGGCAGCACATCGATTAGTTATCCCTGGAATTGATATTACCACAATAGTGCAAAAAGAGAGTCCTATACTAAATCAAATGCTTCTTCAGTGTCTAAGAAAAAAACAAGAGGTATAATGGTTCCTTGTTATTCAAATAATCTGTTAAGAGTAATGTCATTTACTGCTATCAGATGGATGTCTCCCCTTTGACAGAATCACATTGATCAGAATAAAGTAGTTAAGGGAGTACTTTCAGTATAAACATACCCATACAGATAGACTATATTTAGACACTGAACATTTGGATGACATGTTTTGCAAAGGTTTGGTTTGGAACATCACCTCATAGTGCCATGACGGTAGGCATTCTGTGATCTTCATGGCGTCCTTTGAAAACCTAAAACAAATCTTCCATCATTTAATTTGCATATATCTGAATAATTTTCCAGGCTACCTATATCCCTTGGACTTTTCTGTTCTTCAGTGAATTTACTTCTATATGATGTTCAATTAAGGATGTTGGTGAGGACAACCTTTCCTAATGTTCTACAATAAGACTATTTAGTGGGAGCATTAGCTAAGAACTGGGCTGCCTTGCATTGCATCACATCATGTGTACCCTGATAACCATCACAAATATGTTCAGAAACCTTCTGAAACAATACTTCTACCATGTAATTCAGCCTTCATAGTCAAATGCTCTACTTCCGGTATCTTCTGTTTAAACACATTCAATCTTAATCTTTATGCTAGACTCCTAATTACTTTCAATAAATGGGTTTCATAACTGCAACCAAAAGTTCTAATTCTACATCTGTTTTTCTTTGTAAGAAGGACTGAACTTGCTCATAAAACAAATCTCACATGTCCTCTTTCTTCTTTGCTTCCACTTTGCTGCTGATGGAGGACAATCTCTAAGCACAAGGCACACAAGCTAGTCTATGCATTGTTTTAGTAGATCTCAAGTCTACTCAGAATCAGGGAAGATGTCTATTGAGTGTGTCTCAGAAAAGGTTCAATATGTACAATTCAAGAATAGGTGCCTTGGGTTAGTTCAAATGCATTTATGGAGAGATATGACTGAAAAGAGCCACAGAGGTGGCAACAAAACCCAAATGCTGTGCAGACTAATAAAGTTTGTTATACTTAGTATATACCCTTATATTTGAATATTCAATACAAAATAAGGCTGTTGTCTATATTTACTATGGTTTATACTGATTAACGATCTCCATAAAACAAAGAAAGAGGCAACCATGATCCAAAATGCTAATGACTCTATCCTCATCTGCACAGCTAAAAACCTAGCAATAGTACAGGAACTAATGCAAGAAGGCCTTTCTTCAGTGAGTCATGGTCTTTCATTTCTAATCCACTGTTGCATACCAATACAACAGACTTAATGTTTAATCCCTAAGCAATACTCTAATGAAAAAACTCTTTCAACATTACATCCTTAGATTACAACAAAATTGAGCTTGCAGCCCATATTAAGTTCCTAAGTGTAATTTTTGATAATGCAAAAAATATGACTTCCACCTAAAGCAAGTCATAAGTAAAACTCACAAAAAATAGTTACCCTGTATCACATTAAACCATATTTGACTGACAATGGAAGGTAAACCACTGCCTTAACCTTCCTGTTACCAGCTCTAGTCTATGCACCTTAAATTTACAAGCTACTAAAATTAATATGCTAGAACAATGTTACAATGCTCATCAACACTTTTCTCTGAAACACTTAAAAGTTCTGGACTGCTGCATTACCTGACTTTCTCACAACTGCTCACCACACACACACCTTATATATCATTATGTAAAATCCCCAACACTTAGGGTTATCCTTCAGCCATACTCAGCCTACAGAATGCTTCACTCTGTTTACAACCAACTACTCCTTCCTAGTAAATATAACTTTGCTGGTGATTCTTTGGACTCCGCTCATGTTGTAAAGGCATGGGACACCCTCCCCTCTCACTGAAACAACTCGATACCCTCAAGTCCTTTAAGCTTCAACTGAAACAGAATTTAAATCACTTGTGGCTATGTTCATGCTTCACTCCTGGCTAAACCCAGTATTTTTCCTTCACTTCCAATATTATGCTATTGCTAGCATGTTCCTCTGTTTTCCCCTTATCTGTCTGAGTCTCAGCAGCAATCAAGGTCAACTTTACTTTTGTTTTTTTTTCTTACCGTTCATCACTCACTCAAATGTTTGACATTTTCCTTCTTCCTTCTCCAGCTAGTGTCCTTTTTTATAATAAAAAACTCACTTTGCATCTATATTTTGCACTATGTATTTTATATTTTTCCTTTTCCACCTCTTGAAATGCAATGTATTTATTAAAACATATACTTATGTAATTTATATATTTTTATTTATTTATGCAAATTGTTAAATAAGTTAATTCATTGCTTTTACTTCTTTTTGTCATTCTTGTAAGTTGTTTTGTAACTATGTAACTTCTATAGCTTTCGTGATGCTTCTTTTGGGGCTATTCTCCCCAGACTTCCTCTGGAAAGGGTTATCCATCCAGCTGAACTTTCCCAGTAAACAAAAGCAAAATAAATACATAGATAAAAATAAAATGTGAACCCTCATCTACAAGTTATGTATCTTCTAGCATCCTCTTGAACAGTTACCCATATGTGGTCACCTCATCTTTCTTTTTTTAATATAATTGTTTAAACACAGAATGGAAATATAATATTATAACATGACAAAGAACAATGTGAATTTCTCATTCATGTAAGTCTGAATAATAATTCAAGCCCTACAGAACAGTAATATCTGGTCATTTTCAAGCTGCTTATATGTGCCATCAAAGAGTAAATAAATTATCACCTAAAGTTGTTTAATGTTTTGTCCATTGAATGCAACAAAATACACAAATATTCATGCCAAGTCAAGATGTGAGATTATAACTGAATATGTGAATTAAAAAATTCTATGTAATCGTTGTGCATTTTTAATGTTTTGCTACTAATTGTAGATACTATTCACCTGATCCAGAAAAAAAAGTCAGTAACATCAAATTTAACTAATGCTGAATTTACTACAAACAGTTGAAATGTGCTCTCGTGAGTTTTGTATTGCTTTATAGGTTTCCCATACCATACCATAAATCATAGTCTCCCAATATTTCCTAACAGCTGAATGGGTGCATTTAAAATTAAAATAATCTGCATTTCTGCTTTTCTAATTCTGCTTGTGTTCCCGGTTGAACATTTTCCTACTATAAAATTACAGTGGGATGTAATACCACCTATAGATGAGTTTAACAAAAGTGAGTATTGATGAGGAGGGCATCTCTTGTCATGTATTAGCTTAAGATATTTTACCAAACCTTCCAATCAATATCTTTCTTAAGAATAACTGTCCTCTTTAGCCCTACATCACTGATAAAATTGTTAAAATCCTCTAATGAGATACTATTGAGGTCTTTAATTTTATTGTTGTAAACTCGGACATGGTTAATGTACAAACATTTTGTACAGTATTTCACAGTTCAACTTAAACATTGATATAGCTTATTTATACATTCTTTAATGAAAATCCTTAATTGTAAATACTGCCACCATCTGATGGATAGGTTTGTGAGTATCATCTATAGTTTATGTAAAATGTAGACTGAATCTCAAGATATATCCCATAGATCCTTGACATATAAATTTTTTGCAGCGACCCAGTTTGCCACCAGATGTTCTGTTGTGTTCTACCTTCAATTCCCAGTTGGACCTTCTTGTGTTTTATTTTTTGAGAGATTTATCATACAAGGTATCTATAAACCCAGTGTTCTGAACTTTGTATGATGTGATTTATTGTTGTCTTTATTCCTAGGCTGCTATTTTATTTCAAATGCTAGCCAGAAATGATTCTGGCTATCCCTAACCTTAGAAAATGGCATCCAATACCACAGATTCTAATCAGAAATATTTGGAAGACCAGCCTTGGGATTTCTACTAATTCTACATTGTTTGCTATTCCAGGGGTAATCCCTTTTCACATTTTGAATTTGATTTATAAAGGAAAAAAAAGGTAGCACATACAATGTGTTATAAATAAAATAAGATATTGGGAATAATAAACATTTTAATAGCTTACAGTTTACTTAAGAAGGTGAGATACAGTTGATTCAGTGCATGCATTTTTAACCTTATTGTTTCCATTAATTGGATGTAGTTTATATGTTACTTGGGAATTTGTTTATGGCCATGTACTGCTGTCTTTGATGCTGAGTAAATTAGAGATTTTTTTTTGAAATTTTAAGCTGAGATAATACTTTATGCATTAGATTTTCACTAGGTTTATGAAAAGTGAGGTTTTAGTAAAATAAGTAATTTTGTTTTTTGTTGCTCGGAAGTGGTGCATCAGAGGTAAGATTATAGGGATAACTGAGTGGATTGTAACTTTTGTGGTGTACTAAATAAAATGACATATATCTTTTGAGTGTTGACAATAAATCTGATGCTATAAAGTCAGTTCCAGATACTAGTAAAGTCATTCTAAAGTTAGTGTTTTATAAGGTTTGGATTGCAGTTGGCTTTGGTGAGGACAATATCTTCTGCCTATAAGATGCAGTTATTGTGAAGAGGTCCCACCCAGGAAGGGCCATGTTTGAAGAGAGAAAAGAGGATGGCACTGAAAACAGATCTCTGAGAAAACATCTTTTAGGTTGAACAGGAGATGTAAATGTTATTAGATCCTAAAGGGTGAAGGTCCTTTTGGAGAGTTAACTTTGAAACCATTGGATGGTGTCAAATGGGAGGTCTGTTCTTTTTAGGTTATGTAAGAAGGTGTTACCAACATTACCATAAGGTCATGGAATATGGCACTAACAAGTTGGTCTTGTTCCATGTTAGAAAATACATGGTCAGTGAGTGAGTGACTAGATGGCTATGGTGGTACTGCAGCTGGGTCTAAATCCAAGTTACTTACAGTTAATGTATTTTACTCTATCCATCTATCTTGTATGGGGATGAGAATGTTATAGAATGTGTATAGGGCAGTAATAAAGTCAGTAAATGTGTAGAGAATAGACCAATCAATGTAGCTAAGAAGGCTGTTGGCAAAACTATCTGAAATGGCTATTGTTAGAAGGATTGGGGATGGATTTTCTTACCCTTAAAGGACCAGTTAGTAATAACAGGACAGTGATTATTGAGGGAGTTGTGTCAGACTTGTAGTTGTTGTAGATTTACAGTGCTCAAAAGTACTACCCTAACTGTCCTACTGATGATCTATCATTTTCTCTAAAGTCAATCAACCAACCAATCAATAAATCAATAAATGAAATATTGTCACTGAGTATTGCAATAAATATCTAGGTATATTACAATAAATGACATAGAACAGAATATGCAGTTAAACTCCAACCAAAGGATCAGACAACTGACAAGCAGTATACTGCAAAAACAGTAGTTAAATTAAGAAGGAAAATGAGCTAAGATGGCTGTTTGGATGACTTGCAAAATATGTGAGTTTTATGACACATTTGGAATGAATAAAATAAGTTGTTGACACAAAGCTGTCATAGACAGAGAAACAAATGGAGAAGTATATAAATACAGATGAATTATGCCTAAATATATGAACTGCTATTACCGCAAGGCAACCAAGCATGTTGCACATGATGACTGGTGTCCAATATCTCTGTCCATTTTATTTGTTTATTTATTTATTTGAAAATGTTTAACAAGGCTGGTGGGATGGATCGTGGCCATTTAATCCCCTGCCTGGGCCACAAACTTACCTTGAATAACATTATTTATTTATTTATTTGACATTTGTTAACCAGGTTAGTCCATCTGAGCTAAAAGCCCTTTTTCAGCAGAGGCCCAAGGAGAAAATCTCCAAAAGTGAAGGATTATACAGAAATTTAAAAAATTAGAATTAAAGGACAAGTAATACAAGTAAGACATATGTGGTACAAAAGTAAAAAAATACAAAAGTTTACATCCAGAATAGTGAATACAGTAATGCTACAAATATGGTTAATAAATCTAAACACAACTTTGGTAAAGATGAATACATGCAAAAATGCCACAATCTGTCCATATGAGTGACATTTGAGCTAACAGATCACATACTTAACAGCATTTGGTAGTCTGTAAACAGAAAAGGTTGTAATGCAAAAAAAAAATACAGTGACAACATCTTTAAAGCAATGATGTTTATTTTCATTTATCAGTTACTACTTTAAGTTTTGCTTAACTAAAGATAAATCTTGCAATTCAATAAGGACTACCTTTATGAAATATCTTTCATAGATGGCTAATGAAAAATTGAACCTGTTCAGTTTGATGGCTGTGTTACTGGATAGAGTGCGGAATGATACATGCACTATTAGTTTGTTAGTCATGGGTGGGCAAGATCTCCCCTTAATCAGTTTAAAAGTGAGAGAATTGACTAAGTGGGATGACCTGGAAGAGTTGAGAAGTCATTTGGCCTTCATAACAAATGTGCAGCTGTGATCTGTTGGGCTAACCATATCTACAAATGTGTGAATTTTATTTTCTGTGGTTTAAAGTTTATGCTTTTGAAGTATTTTGAACTGCTATGGTTAGAATTATAGGCAAAGTATATGCAGGCCCAGAGGCTAAGGCATTAATAACAAAGGCATACTGATCAATAGAGGCTTTTAGGCAGGAAAATCTTTAGGGCACCTTGACTTGGAGAAAAACTTTGGCTGTGACAGAATCGATATAATTTGGAATGAAAAGAGAGTCATCTAAAAGAAAACCAAACAAATAGGCTTTAAACGTCATCAGAAAAAACTTAAATTTTATATAGAAGATTATGACCTGCCCTCCAATCATAGACACTTATTATATGTTTGAGGCATGTATGTTAAGAAATTCACCTGGAGAATGAAGCTTGACAGGTGAATTTCTTGGCATTCCTGTTGAAAACACATAAAAAGCTTATGTTTGGTAAGATCCATCATTAAAACATTTGCATCTTCACTCTAAAAGTTTTGCCCAATATTTTTATATTAATATAATTAGAAGTGAAACTTGACAAGAGGTAATCGGAAAAAAAATAATTCCATGTTTACTCAGATACTGTTTCAGATCCATTTTCTACAAGACAGTGCTGTCTTCTGTAGAAATAAGAATATTTTTACCTCACTTATATTTATGTCCTAATGTCTGAAATGGGCATTTTTGCCGTCACGTTAGGAGTTAGTATTTTTTTTTTTGTATGCCTGTTGGGTAATGCTGCTAAAGTGAATTACTCAGTGGACTTCCTGACAATGCATCTAATCCAATCTTGGAGTCTAAGTTTTATGGTAATATTGAGAAAAAATCTGGTAAAATACAGCCCAACATTTGGAAGTTTTGAAATAAGAATTAAAGCTTTGAATAGAGTGTTTTTATATTTCATGTCTCCTTAACATCAGTAAAACAAGAGTGTCATTATTTTTTTCAGATCTGTGGCTGTATCATCCTTGGAGTTTCAATATGGATCCGAGTGGGTAGTGATCCGACAGCGGTAAGAATTAATGTCAAACATACGTTTTGAAGTAAAAGCCAGTGGTAATCAAGTGATTCATTTCATTAAAAAATACAGTATAGATGAGAAGTGGGTGAATATGTTATTAAAGTTCACTAAAAATGAAAGACCATACAAAAGAAACCAGATAAAGGACTTACATAACTCAGTTAATGTGCAACTGACCCCTCCCTATGTGGTCAGTCTCCATCTTTCTATTGACATTCCACTGCACTGATGCTATAAATCCCCCATTTCTACTACCTCTTCACAGGAGAAAAAATGTGTTCCTTTTTCACCTTTTTTCAAAAACTCTCCTAAGATACAGGATCAAGGTCTCAGTCATTCTCCCTCACAGACCAAAGAAAAATTATAACCTTGCTGAATTCCAGGGCCTGTTTTTCCTGTCCTTTTTTTTTTCAAGATTCCTTTAGATTTTTCTAGTTATATATTGAATTTTATTTTTGTTATAAATATTATTTGCATTATAGTGTGCATACATGGGTGGCCACGGTGGTGCAGTGGTTAGCATTGTTGCCTCACAGCAAGAGGTTCTCCGGTTCGATGCTGGGGTGCCTTCTGTGCGGAGTCTGCATGTCCTCCCTGTGGTCACATGGGTTTCCTCCTGGTGCTCCGGTTTCCTCCCACATCCCAAAGACATGCTGTAGGTGGATTGGACACTCCAAATTGGCCCTAGGTGTGAGTGTGTGCATGTATGTTCCTTCAGTGGAAGGTTGGGCGCCAGGCTGGCAACTCGACACCGTAAAACTCCACTGCCAATCATGAGAAGACAGGTGATCTGCTGTGAAGACCCCTAACCGGGAAAAGCCGAAAGAAGAAGAAGATAGTGTGCATACATCATTCACCTTTCGCAATTACACATATATGGCTCTTTTGCAATTTAAGTTTGATAAACTCTGTGTATGACAAAAGCTTGGAATTCCTATATATTTGTTTAAATAAATCCATTTTTTAATGATGGTTGTGAATTTTCACTTTATTTTCATTTTCAGTAGGCCAATGGTTTTCCATGAATTTTTTTATTTTATTTTATTTCTTAGCAAATTAATAGTTCTTCAACTTATTTTTTTATTATTTCTTCATCGACTTATCTTCCTAAAATATAAGATCAGTCCTCACAGTTCAAATGCAATATTTTTAGTGCAAAATCCTTAACATAAACGACAACTTGGGTAATATTCTGACAGATGCATTATTTGGAAACAGGGTTATATGTGTCTGCTGGTGCTCACTAAACTACACGTATAAGAAAACCACTATGAGCTGTTAGCTTTAATAACGTGCTGAGCCCCTCAGGATGTAATAATGGAAATCAAGGTATAGAGAAGGTGTGGAATGCCTGGTAGAGTATTATGTGCTGTACTATATAAATGAATGACAATATACAGTGAGAGGGGAACATGGAAAGGACCAGGCTGTACCATGTAACAGCACTGTGCATCCTGCATATAAACAACAGGTTACTTTTTGGCAGGGCAGTTTGCAACATACTTAGGGTATAAAGGACTACTGTCCTCTCTTTATACAAAGAACATGTAGGCACCAAGGGGTTATACAACACAGACCAGGATCTATCAATATGTGATGCACTAGACACTCTGCAGAGAGTACAATAGCTGCACAACAGCTGCCCAGTACATTCCACTTCATACTGACACACCAGGTACCTTGGGAGGTGTTTTA
Organism: Protopterus annectens; assembly: GCF_019279795.1. Lineage (NCBI taxonomy): Eukaryota > Metazoa > Chordata > Ceratodontiformes > Protopteridae > Protopterus > Protopterus annectens. Next base: position 578,027,087 of record NC_056745.1, on the reverse strand, counting down.
CACTATGTACATTTACTTGGGATTTAAAGCAGCACTCTATGTCCTTTGCTTAAATACAACACAAGGTGCTGTGGGAAGTCTAACATTGTGCAGCTTATTGTGAACATACTGGTGCAGTGTGCAAGGTGGGAAGTACAACATTATACAGCTTCAGTGAACATATTGGTACAGTACTACACTGTGCTATGTGCAATGTGGTAAGTATGGCATTGTGCAGCCTACAGTGAACATATTGGTACAGTGCCACATTGTGCAGTGTGCAAGATAGTAAGTATGACATTGTGCAGCCTACGGTGAATGTAATGGTGCAGTGCTACACTGTGTAGTCTACAAAGTTGGAAGTACGACATTGTGCACCCTGCAGTGCACATATTTGTACAGTGCTACACTGTGCAGTGTGCAAGGTGGGAAGCATAACATTGTGCATCCTACAGTGAACATATTGGTACAGTGAAATACTGCTCAGTGTGCAAGGTGGGAAGCATGACATTGTGCAGCATAGACTGAACATATTGGTACAGTGCTGCACCATGCAGTGTGCAAGGTGGGAAGCATGACTTTGTCTGGCCTACAGTGAACATATTGGCACAGTGCCACACTGTGCAGTGAGCTAGATGGGAAGTCTGACACTGTTCAGACTACTATGCATGTAATACAGTGCTACACTGTGTAGTATGCAAGGAGGCAAGAATAGACCGCATGGATTCCTGTGGTTGGGCCACAATGCAGGGGGGAGCAACACAATTCAGAAAGTGCATGAATCACCTATTCCTTCTTATCCATTCCTGTTTATTAGTTCTCTTTAGCATTTCATGTAGAATAATAAGTTTTAAAATGGCAAAGGAAAACAAACAATAATGCTCACTTGTAAAAATGCTTCAGAACAAAAGTATTAAATCTTAAATGCTACATACAGCTAAACCTGAGGACTGTTTGTGCATGTGGCATGACACTGTGCAGTATACAAAATGAAGAAATGCTGCATATAATAAAATAATGCAATATTTGATTTTGAGATTAACTGGCGTGACATTAAATAAAGTATCATTTAAGAACAGAAAACTGAAAAAATGTTCTGATATCTAAAAGTCAAATCAAATGTTACTAATGAAAATATGTAACCCAAGAGAGTCCAATTAAATAAAAAGGATTACATTGTTGCTGTATGCCTGCAAGAAAGAGGAAAAAAAAACATTTAAACAAATCTATTGATAACAAGTTCCCCATTATGGTAAGGAAAATATTCTTTGAGGCATAAATTAAGAAAAACAATTGGCACTGAAGAAAGGAATGTAAATATAAAACAAATGTCATGAACACAATGATTTGCAATTGGCAGATGCACCTAATATCCTAATGCCAATGTTAAATGATAGCATTTTTTACAGGAGGAGAGGGTTGCCTTCTATAAAATATGACTGCTTTCAAACTATTAAGCAAAAAAGCAAAATATCCATGTAATACTGCTGAACATATGTTTTATATTAGCAAATGCTTCATAATTAGTTGATAGCAATGCCTTGAGCATAATACAGACATGATGCTGATGCACTGCATTATAAAATGGGGCAGATATTTAATTATTGAATGCTTTACCATACCTTGCCTTTTGTTGATGCTTTCTTCTAATGATGGGTCCTTAATTATATAAAATGCAGATTAAAAAAAAATCTGATTCTCAGTCATATTAGCTGAGATTGTATTTTAAACCTTTAGTCAATATCAATCTCAAAGTGAACTTTATTGTCATTCAGACTGCACAACACTACAACTGAATGGAATTGCACTACTTCAAACTCAATGTGCATGCAACATATACTAATAACATTCATACAACAATAGCACACATAGTAATGCTAATACAACATTTATGCAGTGCAGTAACAAGTATAATGACATGCACCAAGACTATTCCACTTATGTCTTCATCAGTACCCAAAATATTGCACAGATAATATACTGCACAGATCAGAATCAGACAAATTTCAAATTGCACGGAATGATAACTTGGCATATTACACAGAATATTAACTTGGCATCATTAATATTGCACATAAGGTATAAGATTGTACTTTCATAGAGTTATTGCATATGTCTGTGAATTACTTCAGCATTGTAACTCCAGACCTCCATGACTGGCATAGTGTATGTTATTACTGGAGTTCAGAAGTGATGGCTTGTGGAAAAAAGCTTCTTTTAAATGTGGTGGGTTTGCAACGTACGCAGGTCTATATTATAAGCACAAAAGTCCTTTTCAGCAAATACGAAAACAGCGACACATATTGCGTGAACCGCGAAAACACCAAACATCCTAAACTGTGAAATTCAAAATCTCGAATCGTCATACTAGGCCAACCCTACTGCCCTCTACATACTACCTACCCAAACAAAATAGATAAACCACATGCATACACTAAATAAAACCCTACTTCTAACCCTAAAGTAAACCTTGCATATACTACCATTTATGCACTTACCTTAACCCGCAACCTAACATTACGGTCCATAACTATCGCACACTTACCTTAAGGAGCTATACCCAAACAAAATAAATAATCCACATACATACATACACTTAACAAACCCCTACTTCTAACCTTACACTAAACCTTGCATACATTACTATCTATGCACTTACCTTAACCCACACCTTAACCCTAAGGTCTGTAACTATCGCACACTTACCTTAAGGAGCTATACCACAGAAGGGCCAACTATGACGATTCAACATTTTGAATTTCGTGCTTCAGGACAATTGGTGTTTTTGCAGTTCGCTGAATATGTGTCGACGTTTCCATATTCGCGTAAGTGGACCTTCGCGGTTCTAATATGGAACCCAATGTAAGCTATGGTATCTCCTGCCTGAAGACAAACACAAGAACAGACCATGGGTAGGGTGAGTGCAGTCTTTAACTATTTTAAATATTTATAAATATATCAAGAGTAGATTACCTCAGCAAAGACAACAGAGTGGTACATTGTCTAACTTTGTTATCCTTCATCACTTCATTCTGTACTTCTGTTCCTAGATGTGAGTCTTCTGCATGGAGCCCATATTTCCTACTTGTGTCTCTATGGCATTTGCTAGGTCTGCAGTTTCATCCTAGATCCAGAATGCCAGCAGAACATTGAAACACTGATTGCCTGTAGGTGTAGAATTTTTATTGAGAAAATTTGTGTCTCATTGTAGATATGGAAGAAACAGTGTTGAAAGACACAAAAGATTTTTTAAGAGAGTTGCATTTGGTTATGAGCAATGTTAGTGAAGAGGAAGATTTGTTTTTCATGACCCTTGATGTAACATCCCTTTTTACAGTGATTCCCAATCTATGGGGAGTGGAGAAAATCAGGTAGCTACTAATGAGACATAATTATGAGAAGGTAGAATTGATTTGAACACTTTTAGAGTTAGTGTTAGAAAATAATGTTTTTTTTGTTTAACGACATGTTTTATCTACAGAAGGTTGGCATAGCTATGGGGGCAGCATGTGCCAATAGCTACACCAACCTGGTACTGCCACAATGGGAATATGACTGCATCAAGTGGAATAATGGTTTTGTAGAACTCATAGTGTGGTACAAACGTTTTGTGGATGATGTTTTTATTTTATGGAAGGGATCTTGGTTTGATATATGAATTTATTGATTATTTACATTCGACCACAACATTTTTGCGGTTTAAATACACAGCTTCTAGAGAGTGTATAGAGGTTTTAGATGTCAAATTGACTAGAAAAGCTCTAGGGGAGTTGACAATATCCATTTTTAAAAAGAAATGTAAGAAAAATACTATCTTACATAAAACAAGTGTGCACCCTCGTCACATACCCAGAAATGTAGTGAAGGGTCAGTTATTAAGGGTGATGAGGCTGCATAATGATGATGCCATGTTAGAAGATGCCCGACCCTCTAATATACTTATTCCTAATCCTGTCCACCCTCGTCACACCCAGTGTAAATCTTAACATCTTTAACTCTGCCACATCCAGCTCAAACTCCTGTCTTTTTGTCAATGCCACTGTCTCCAACCCATATAACATAGCTGGTCTCACTACCCTCTTGTAGACCTTCCCTTTCACTCTTACTGGTACGCGTCTGTCACAAATCACCCCTGACACTCTTCTCCACCTACTCCATCCTGCCTGTACTCTCTTCTTCACCTCTCTTCCACACTCACCATTACTCTGAGCTATTGATCCCAAGTATTTAAACTCATCCACCTTTACCACCTCTACTCCTTGCATCCTCACCATTCATCTATCCTCCCTCTCATTCACACACATATATTCTGTCTTATTTCTGCTGACCTTCATTCCTCTTCTCTCTCTAGATGCAGTCATTGTGAGCTGTATTAAATATTCATCTTTCAATTTATGTCCCCCAAATCTCATATGCTTAGTCTTTGATGTATCTATCAGCATATTATAGCCCTGTGCCCAAACGGTCAATTTAGATTCATGATTGATGGATTCAGATTACTTAATTTCAGTTCATCTGCATACTGACTGTAGAATACCTCAAGTGAAAAAGTTAGATCTGAAAGGGTCTAGAACAGACCCTGTGAAACACCCTGATTATAACCACAAATTTCATCTGTCCAATTGTTGTATGACACTTGCCATGTCCTATTCGCAAGGCGTGCAGCTATCCATTCTATCAAGAGTACATCAATACCTAGTAGTTCTAATTTATTGATCAGTGTTTTGTGTATGACCCTGCCAAAATGCTGTAGTTAATCTATATAAATTAAATTCACTCACAATTTTTCATTCATAGCTATTATTATTATTATATCATTATAGAACATCATGTTACAGGTGGCGATAGATCTATTTCCAGCATAGGCATGCTACTATATGGTTTCAAGTCCCAACCTTTCCATTTCTGACAATAAGTTATCCAATATTACACTCTCATCATTTTTCCAGAACATGAAAGCAGACTTAAGAGTATGTATAACTCTGGGTTTGTCCTACCTACCTTTCGCTTAAAGACAGGTTTAATAAGTGCATGTTGCCAATCTTGAGGAAGCTTCCCATATTTGTATGACCTAGTAAATAATATATATAATGGTGCTGTAACTTCTTGCTAAAGTGCTCTCAGCTCATTATTACTAATTCTGTCTCCTCCGTGTGCTTTATTTGGATTCAGTTTACATTGTTTTTTTCAATATAATCTAATTTGATTTCTGTATTTGAGGTTGCCAGGATGTCACTAGGACACCTTATCACCTCCTTTGTGGAACCAAGCTATTTTGCACAAGATTTTGTAAGTATATCTACAATCTGTTGTGTCTGAGAATAAATTTTAGAATCTACACAAAGTTTATCAATTTGAATTTCTTTACTCCTTCCACATCTTATGTAAGTATAAAACAGTTTCCTATTATGCTGAATATCTTTATATAATTTTTTTCGATTTTTGTCTTGATCTTGTCTCATACTGTGCTTAATTTGTTTGTCCAATTTGTTTGTTTCAGTTTTCAAAGTTATAGTTCAACCTCTCATCCATTTCGTAGATGTTTTGTCTCTTACCTTAATCAAGTATTTTGTTTTTATGGAAATATATTAGCCTGACTTTGTAAGCCTAAATCCTCATGTTAAAGATTTTTTTTATTTTTTTGGCATTCAAAAATTTCTCTTTCCACTGAATCCATCATAGAATTAGTTTTACATAGTGATCATTTTCCTTCCATATAATCTGTTATTAATCTTCTGTGCATTGGTTTAGATTTCACTTTGGCAGAATTCTCTAGCAATAAATTAACCTTTGTCGAAAATTGTAATTAATGGACTACTATAGAGAAAATGATATAGAAAATGTTGTTGTTTGTCTTTCGGCTTTTCCCGGTAAGGGGTCGCCACAGCGGAACTCTGGTCCACTAATGATTGACAGTAGATTTTTATGAAACGCAGAGGTGCCAGCTCAATGCCCAACCTTCAACGAAGGCATGCCCATTTACGCACGCATATCTTTTGAATGCTGCCCAACTGCAGGGAGGAACTGCAGACACTACACAGAAGGCACTCACAAGCCCAGATGAGAATCGAATGGGAGAACCTCTTGCTGTGAGGTAACAAAGCTACCGCCGTACAACTGCAGCATACAAAATGATATATAAAATAGACTATGTAAAAACAGCATAGATGAAGATGCTGTACATCTTTATATGTAAAATAATAAAGTCTATGTCCTTTATTTATTAAATCACTGTATTCATTTTCTACCTGCCTTTATTCCTCTATTTCCACTTTTTTATAAATGTGTTCATTATTTAAATGTGAATAACACATTTTTAAATACTGTACATAGTTTAAGGTAACCAAATTACCACCTTTGTCAGCTGGCTTGAATATTAATTCCCTGTTTTGGCTTAGTCCTTTAAGACTTTCCCATTCTTTTTTATTCATATTATATTTTACATCCTTTTTATTTATTAAATATGAATAAAACTCCTTTTCAATATTATGAGCAATTGTTATGCCAAAGTGTTTAATATTTTAATTTCTTTGTGGAGGCATAAATTCAATTTTCACTTTGACACCCACTTTCATGTCAATGGTTTAGCTACTAATCAAAAGCTTTTAGCTAAGATAACACAATATATTTTGATCTCAAGATGTACTTGAGAAATAGAATAATTATTCTTGACAGGAACGTTATCTGGGTTAGTTCTGTGAATAAAACTTTTTTTTTCACAGATTCAAATATTTATTTATTTATCACTATCACCATTTGATTTTATACATTTATATATTTTTAACAGTTAAATGCCTTGCAAAAAGAAACAGGAAAACCATACAGTCCTGGAACTTTGCCACTTTTAAGACCTAAAACTGTACTATGTATTTCCTCAAAGGATATATCCGTGTTTAGTCTAGTAATTATGGGATATGACCTCTTCAGAGTTAAAACATTTTCTATAGCAGCTTCATAAATACTTGAATTCCTAAAAGTGTAAACTTATTTGTAAACATAAGATAAAAGAGCTTATCTAAACAATCCTGCATTTGGTTTGTGATTGGCTATGTGGTAGCTTGGTAAGAGAAGTTTTTATTTGAAATTATATTTTATTTTTTATCACTGTTTTTCTCTGTTTGTAGAGAGGAAGGGATAGCTTGTATACAAGAAGATTTACTTTGATCTGTATTTGGTTGTTTTATCTTTAATTTTAACTGCTAGCTGTTAGAAAAGGATAGGTTTTAGACAGACAAATTGTAGTCATCCCAGTGGGGCTACTCCTCTGTAAATTCACACAGACCACAGAGAGGATACTCCTGAGCTTATCTAAACAATCCCATCTTGGTTTGTGAGTGACTGTGCAGTTGTCTGGTAAGACAAGTTTTATTGACTTTATATTTCATTTCTTACCACTGTTTTTATTGTTTATAGGAAGGAATAGACAGACAAGAAGATTTACTTTGATTTATATGTTGTTGTTTTACCTTTAATTTTTACTGTTTATTATTAGAAATGAATAAGTTTTAACAGGCAAACTCTAGCCATCCCAAGGGATCTAGTCAGCTATAAAATCACACAGACTACAGAACATACATTCCTGAGCTAATCTAAATAATCCTGTATTGGTTTGTTATTGACTGTGCAGTAGCTTGGTAAGAGAAGTTTTTGTATTTGAATTTATATTTTATTTCACACTACTGTTTTGCACTGTTTGTAGGGAGGAAAGGATAGCTTGTCAACAAGAAATTATTTTGAATTCTTTTGTTGATTTACCTTTAATTTTCACTGTTAGCTGCTAGAACAGGAAAGGTTTTAGACAAACTCCAGACATCCCATGGGACCTAGTTTGCAATAAATTCAAACAGACTGTAGAGAAGATAATCTAGAGTTTATCTAAATAATATTGTCTTGGTTTGTGATTTATTGATCTTTACTGTTAAACAGAGGTGCGACTGTGAGCAGTTGTGAGCAAAAGCTATGCACATATTTGTACACGAAGTAAAGGAATTCCAACTTTTGTGTGACTTTCACAACTTGTATGGTTAGAGCAACAACTTTACTGTACTTAATTTAATATTTTGTTGTATATTTGCGTGATTTTTCTCAGAGACATTGATTTAAGTTTTCTTTGAATTCTGTAGTAAGTGATTTTGATTATTCTTTCCTTTTAGGATTTTTTATTCATTTCTAGCTGAATATGAATTTCTTAAATGAGTATGCCATTAATGATTTTCTAAAGCACAAATAACTTGTAAACTACAATAAATGCTATGTAAGTAATGTCTGATAACACTGGTAATCTGTGTTCCACGTATCAAAAGTTGGATGATTTGCTTACCATTATTAGTAGTAAATCTAGACATACTGATGACAATTGCACTTGTGCAATTTCCACATCTTGGCGAACTTCTGTTACATATATTAATGACTAGACTGGTGAGATAAATAATGTTAGGCAAAGAGCAAATAGAACACATTTAGGAAAGGATGTATCTATTTTCTATAAAAATCACTCAACCCTTATAAAACAAGATAATGCCACTGACAAATTTAGAATTCTGGATACAATTATTCAACAATCTGAGGAGTCAGAGCATTTAGAAGGAAATAAAAGAAAGAAAGAAAGGAAAATGTTGAGAACAAACAGCAAGGAAGAAAATGAAACTGATAAATGTCTGTAAAGCAAAGAGACTACATAGTAAAAGGATAATGCTTTGTTATGTAATACGCAGATTACAGGAAATTATAACATTTTTTTTACCAGAAAATCTTCAATCTGCAGAAAAAGGTGTGAAGACTGGTAGAAGATGGTTGAAGGCTGCCAGCCTAGCCAGATATAATTTGATACATAATTCTGGCATTTATAAATATAAATGTAAAATACAGGGTTGTTTCTTAAATGAAAGAAAACACTGTAAAATGTGAACCTCAAGATTGTAGCAACATTGCCATCTACTGTAAGGAAAACTAAGCCAAGCATTTCTTATTGGTCCTTTGAAATTAAAATTACTTTATGTCTATTCCTTTGAAGCTAGAATTTAGAGGCAATGAGTCTGGAGTAAGCATCCTACCTATTGTTTTAAGGCTAGCTGAACACATTATGTGTATTGTTTTAACTTAAAGAGTAATTACTACAGTGTACATGTGAAATGTATTTTATTGTTGTAGTTTCCTGCGCATGTGGTAGATTGTTAAATAATGTAGCCTGTTGGCCTGAGAACTCCAGACTAAGTGTCACAATGATGTAATGTGTATACTGGAAAAACCTAAGTGTCAAAATGATGTAATCTGGGAGGGCCTGACAGAGATGTTTTTAGTGATTTTAAAACTATTGTTCAGAGAGAGACTAGAAGCAGTTTGGTCTTGATACCTAACCTCAGCACTGCCTGTTGTCTTAAGTAAGTTATTTTAGAAGTATGCTTTCTTGTAGTAATAGCTAGTAAATTAGAAGAAAGTGATTTTCTGTTATGTCAGAACTGTACTACTGAATTATTTTAAGTTTCTGTGTGATCTCTGAACTATTGAATAACACTGTGGTGTAGCAGCATTGTCTTGTGTTTTTAGTATTTATTATTAAATATTTTAAAACCTCTTAACTGTGGCTGGTTTATGTAGAGATAATTAAGCTTTAGAGTACATTGCATGCTTATAAGTGATCCTGTAATAAGCCCTTCCAAAGCCTTAAGATTGCTTAAGTTACACTACTATTGGATAATAATATTGCACAGTAATAATTGGACACCCTTTTAAGGGCCTTTGGGTAGCTGATAATTATTAGCTGGTGGTGGCAGTAATTACTACCATATAGTCTGGGTAAAGGGGCACAGCTGGAGAATCTGTGTCAGCCTTTCCCATGAGTGTCTGTATAAATACTTATCTCAAAGTGTGTGTGTGTGTGTGTGTGTGTGTGTGTGTGTGTGTGTGTGTGTGTGTGTGTGTGTCAGCTACTTGGGCAGGGACATGAAGCACTGGTTGAACAGAGATGGTACTGGAGGTTAGCTTGCCAGATAGGCTTAGATCTGGACCCTATAGCTGTGCCAGTGGGAGTCTTATTGGGGACCTGGGGAGCAAGGGAGCAACCATCCACAAACTGACTGTGATCTCTGTGTGCACTTAAGGGAAACTGTACTTTACTGTGTACATTTGTTATCCTTTCCTCTTTTATGAGATGCCCTCTCTGGTGTCAATGGTGAGGATTGAATCTTATTGATTGCTGGGCCAGAGTGTGGGCATCACATGTGGTTTGCAGTGATGGGATCCACTTCACATTTGTGGTGGCAGTGGATATCCACATCACATATTAATTAGTTGGCAAATACTAATTGGCTTGTAATGGTGTGGGTAGAGTTAATCCTGTAGCTTATGTGCAGTGATCTCTGAAGGTGTTTTGTACTCTAAAAAAGCCATGCAGTGAACACTCAGAGTTCAGATCACAATTGTTTTATTTCTTTTGTTAGCTTAGTTAGTCAGGGTGAGCAGGCAGTATGTCAGCCAAGGAGTATGGAAAGCTGACAATGAGCCAGCTGGTGGAGATGTGCCAGGCTAGGGGACTGGTGCATGGAAACCTGACTAAGGCAGACCTGATTGCTGCCTTGGTTACAGCTGCATCAGAAAACAGCATCCAGGAGGACAATCAGACTGGCAGTGGAGATACAATATCCTCAGAGAATGGACAGCTCAACCTTTCTGTGAAGGGCAATCAGACTGGCAGTGGAGATTCAATACCCTCGGGGAATGGACAGCTCAACCTTTCTGCAGTGGACTTAAAAATCCAGCTGGAGCTAAAGAGACTTCAGTTGGAGGCCAGGCATTTGGAAATAGAAGCCTAAGAAAAGGAGCATCAGAGGTGGCATGAGAGTGAAATGCTGACTCTTCATGGAGGTAATGAGGAAGGGAGTAACTGGACCCCAGAAGCACAACAGGTCAGTAAATTTCTTCCACAATTTAAAGAGGGGGATAATTTTGATCGTTTCATTCATATGTTTGAGAGGGTATGCAAACAGTATACTGTTGACCAAAGGTACTGGGTACGGTTCCTGACCCCCTTACTCCATGGTAAAGCTTTAAATGCATTGGCTAAAATGTGTGACATTGCATGTTTTGATTATACTGCTGTAAAAAATGTCTTTTAGAATGTTTTAAGCTAACACCTGAAATGTATAGGAAAATGTTTTGTGAGCATAGACACAAGGCAAATGAAAGTTTGTGTGAATATCTTGCTAAACTGAACACTTATTTTCATAGGTGGGTGAGTGGATGTCAGGTCACCACTTTTGAATGGCTGGCAGACCTTTTGGTGAGGGAACAAGCCCTTAGCACTTTGTCTGAGGACATGAGGATCTGGTTAGCTGATAGACAATGTGCTACTTCAGATGAGTTGGGGAAGAAGGGAGACCTATACCTAGCAAGCAGGACAGCCCTGCACAGGAAGTGGACCCCCAGTACTGCTTATGAGTCTAAAAGAACCCATGGTGGGCAGCACAGACTGCCCCAACAAAATCTGCCAGTAGCAGGGGAAGCCACTAGTCCAAGTACATGTCCAGGAGCTAGGGTTAAATGTTTTGAATGCAACCAGTGGGGCCATGTGGCATACAGATGTCCACAGAGACAAGGTGGGGAACCAAAGGTGAGAGAGCCAGTAAGTGAGAAAGACAAAATGCCAATAGTAGGTTGTCTTGAGACAACAGGGGTATGGAACTACCATCCTGCAAATGTCCTGATAGGGAAGGATTTGGATGAAAGCAGTACTATGTACTTATGCACGCAGTGAGGCTAGGAGACAAGCATGTGGGTCTGGTAGCCTGGGGGAGACCCAGACAGACTGCATACTTGCAGCCAGGACTGCTGAGGTGGTTACTACAGTGAGGGAGCTACTCGGTGGCAGTGAGACTGAATGTGAGCCACAGCTTCTTGTGGGTACTGATGTTCCCTTGGACAGAGTAACTGCAAAGGTAGAAGTGAGTGGTACTACCCAGGTTAACAGTGAGGCACCACAGTCAGAGGATGCCAGACTTCCTGTGGAAGAGGAGCAAGGGAGCAATCAGCCCCCGACTGACTGTGATCTCTGTGTGCACTTAAGGGAAATTGTATTTTACTGTGTATATTTGCTATCCTTTCCTCATATATGAGATGACCTCTCTGGTGTTAGTGGTGAGGATTGAGGCTCCTTGATTGCTGGCATCACAAAAGACATCATCCTTCCAAAACAGAAGGTACAAGAAAGAGGCAAAGAGCAGGTGAAAAGGAAGAAAACTGAACATGGAGGGATTGAACATTACTGTAAGAGCAAAATATGAGAAATGACAGATGCCGACAATATGTCTCAAGATGTAGGTGTGCAAAGCCAGCTGAGTGAGAATTGTATTCTAGCAATGAAAATAGTGGGATTAGCAAAACTAATGATGATGAAGGTCATTCCTTTGTAACAGCTGTTAGAGCAGATATTACTGAATTAGAAATTGAAGATTATTCAAATCTGGTCAGGAAACATATTCTTGTAATTGGAGATTCAGTTATTAGAGGAACGGGTCTATGTCATATAATCAAACTTCTAAAATTTCGAACACCATATGTTCGAATTTGGAAGTTCAAAATATGACAACAAAACTCCAGAACAGCAAATTTTTTCCCAGGGAAAAAATTCACTGTTCCAAAAAACACACACACAAAACAAGCACACCAAACACCTAATAAACCTACACTACACCTTACATACACAACTATCTATGCACTAACCTTAACCCAAGCCCTAACCCTAAAGCCCGTCACTATCACACACTTACCTTACCCGCGACCTAACCCTAAAGTCCATCACTATCACTCATTTACCTTACCCGTGCCCTAACCCTAAAGTCCGTCACTATCACACAATTACCTTACTCGCTCTTTAACCCTAAAGTCCGTCACTATCGCACACTTACCTTACCCACACCCTAACCCTAATGTCCGTCACTTTTGCACACTAACCTTGCCTGCACCCTAACCCCAACATCCATCACACTTACACACTTACCTTAACCCAATCCGAAACATTTGCACCACAGTACAGAAAATGCCGAAGCCGTGGAAACAGCCAACCAAATTATTTCCCTAGGAAAGAATTTGAATTTCCGAGGCTTTGACATTTCTATTTTTCAAACTTCCCTGTTCAATCTTTCTAGACTCAACATTTAGGATGGTTGATTAAATAACAGGAACCCTAGAGGAACTGATACTGACATCTTCAGAAAAGTTAATGAACACTGAATAGTGTTTTCCTTGCTAGGAGCAAAAACAGAGGATGTGAGACAAGCCTTAGAATTTGTTAATGTAGGGAAGTATGGATCTGTTTTTATTCATGTTGGTACAAATGATACCATCAGCAAGGACTCTCTGACTGTTACTAAGGAACTTACAGTCCTCTTAGATAGCATAGCTTGTAGAGGCGTTAGAACAAATTTTTCACAAATCACATATGGAAAGGAGAGGCAGGTCACAATGAATGAAAAGATTTTTTGTGTAAGTATCTAGACGAAAAAAAATATCTAGACTTAAAAAAAAAGTTGAAATGTGTAGAGCAGCTGATCCTCATTTTGGGCATACAAGTCTTCAGGACAGGATGACGTGCACTTGTCAAGACCAGAGAAGACATTTTTTGCATCAGATAGATTGCAATATTTGACAAATACAAGGAAGTATTTTTGTCAATTCAAAAATACAACAGCTCACAGATAACAAAATTTGATGCATCTCTGAAGGTTGTTAATGCTGGGAGCATTAATAATAAAGTTTCTTCTTGGAAAATTTGCTATGTTCCCACAAGATTGATGGTGATATTGCCTGTGAAATGTGGTTAAAGAACAATAATTGGAAGCCAGTACCGTCGGGGTAAAAATGTTTTTACTATAATAGACATTCTAAAAAAATCAGATGGAAGTGTTATGATAAGGATTAAAGATACCTATGCGACCTGTGATTATTACATATTCAGTCATAACACCAATACTATAGATTGTTTAACTGTATCAATAAAGACAACCCTGGAACATATAACAATTGTTGGAGTGTATAGACCACCAAAGGTAAATGCTGATGACCTAAATTAATTCATACATTTCTTGTATGAAACACAGGAGTGGAGAATAATAGTGGCTGGGGACTTACATTTACCAGAAATAGACTGGAATAATATTGATTCAACAATATTACTAAGGAAATTATTTACAACATATGTTTAGGAACAGCAGTTGCTTCAGATTATAAAAAAAAAAAAATGAAAAGAAAAACAGAGAAACTAGTAGTCTTAAAACTTTGTTGATGAGCTCAGTCACAATAATTTCCAAAAATCATGAAAACCAGCTAGTGTTCCAAAGCAACAAGCCTTTATTCATCACCGACAAGCGATCTTCAGTAACAAAAAAATCAGACATGTAACAATGTTAAACATATCAGCTTTTATATACTTAGAAGTTTTTGTGGAAAATATATGTATTGTTTAATTTTAAACCAGCCTATTCATGGCAAACAATATAAACAGGGCTGTAAAAGTGCATTTTAGAACAGCAAGTACCTACTCCCACACATTACTAGTGATTAGATAAAACTACATCCTAGTTAAGGAAAATACTACCTATCTATTTGTAACCCACATTCCAAGATCAGGTATTCAGAAAAACATAATATATAGATTAAAACATATACATAAAAAGACTTTTAACTAAAATCGCTTTCGGCCAACTAATGCAATAAAGCCTTCATCAGGTCTGTTATGTAACCATAAGCATAATCAAACTAGAACAGCATAAATTTAAAAATACATATGTCTAAATAATATCTGGTAAATATCCATCCATGTGTATTAGTGTGCATAAAAAAATAAGTTATTAACAGCTCAGAAGAAATGTCAGGGCTTTGCAAAAAAAAAAAAAAAAAAAACTGTCATGACAGTTTTCATGTTTACAGCCCACAAAATATGTTTATACAATGAACACTAGTACAGTAAACTCTCAGTTAACTGGAACTCAAGCAACCAGAACTCTCAGGCAACCAGAAAATAAAAGTGAAATAAGTACTGTGTTGCACTTTCTATCACCCCCCCAAAAAAAAACCCACACACACACAGAAACATACTTTACGTTTTTAGAGTTTTAAAAAGGAAGATAGGAATAAATTCCCTCTCTCCTCAACCTAAGAACAAACACCATAAACACAATCCACTAGACAGAAAATGATTGTCTAAGTAATGTTTTAAAGTTAAGCGAGTGAACACGACTCGAACAGGGTGATAAGAAATTTATTGTTTTAAAAACTATACTTATTAACAACTCGTACAAACAATCTGGTTAAGCGCTTTCATCTGTCTATGCAGACTTCTTCAGAATGAAGAAGTCTGCATAGACAGATGAAAGCGCTTAACCAGATTGTGTTTATGGTGTTACTTCTGCTCTTTTTGTACATCAACCTAAGAACAAGTCAAACCAAACAAATAGTATAGGGTACAGTATTAGTCAAGCCTTTTTTTAATAGTAACTCTCAAGCAACCAGAAACTACAGTTATCTGCATCTACCAATTCCCATAGCTGCTGGTTAACCAAGAGTTTACTGTAGAAAAAAGACAGTGGATGAAGTAAACTAGTAATGTATACAAGTGTGCAGGTGTGTGCATGAGTGTACATGAGTGTGCATGAGCATCAACCAGCAATGTAAATGGGGAAATTATACCAATACTACATGGTAATAGCATCAACTACCAGGGAATGTAACATGCTAGCCATTGTTTGTGCTCCTAAAGAAATTACTGTTATGTTATATCAAGTTTTAACACTGCTAATGTGTAGTGATCATGGGGTTATAAAAGTTAATTTATTGCTAGAGAATTCTGCCAAAGTGAAATTTAAACCAATGCACAGCAGATTAATAACAGATTATATGGAAGGAAAACGATCACTGTGTAAAACTAATTGGATGATGAATTCAGTGGAAAGAGAAATTGTTTGAATGCCAAAAAATCTAAATAAAATCTTTAACATGAGAATCTAGGCACACAAAGTCAGGCTAATATATTTCCATAAAAACAAAATACTTGATTAAAGTAAGAGACAAAACATATAAGAAAAGGATGAGAGGTTGAACTATAACTTTGAAAATTGAAACAAACAAACTGGACAAACAAATTAAGTACACTATGAGACAAGAGCAAGACATTAACTGGAAAAAAAAATATATAAAGATATTGTGCATAATAGGAAACTGTTTTATACTTCCATAAGATGTGGAAGGAGTAAAGAAATACAAATTGATAAACTTTGTGTAGATTCGAAAATTTATTCTCAGACACAACAGATTGTAGATATACTTACAAAATCTTGTGCAAAATAGCTTGGTTCCACAAAGGAGGTGATAAGTTGTCCTAGTGACATCCTGGTAACCTCAATTACAGAAAACAAATTATGATGAACCACAAACTCTAGACAGTCATGGTGCAATTCTGTAAAATATTTAATAAAACAAATCCAAGAAACTTGTTTTCTCTAGCGCCTCGGCTTGAACCGCCTTTATCAGAGTATACATTCAAATAATCACAACCCCCCCATTTTATACACACCAAATTACCCCATTACATAAATAAAAAATTAAAAATAAATCAAGTATCCATTAAAACAAACAGTACTGCATTATAACACACACTTTTCCGTATACATTCTTGATTTAAACCCACAGGGTTCATTGTTTTGAACTTTAAAATCATGACAGCTTCTTTTTTTCTTAATAGACATTTGTTTGTTGTTCACTCATATACAAATTCATCTCTATCCTATCTAAAACCGTTGCTTGTAACCCTAATGTGTTACCATTATGACATTCATTAAAGTGCACTGCTATAGGGCTTGTTTATTATTTTTTATGTCTCTTACATGTTCTTTTAACCTGCAGAGAACGGTCTTTTCATTTCTCCTACATAAAATTTATCACATGGACATTTAAACCACCCCTTCTGTATTACAATCAAACGTTCCATTAGTTTGAAATACTATTCCATTTATACTTTCAAATTCCTTCACTACATATTTACACACACTACACTTTACACATATTAAAATGCCCTGCCTATCTATTTGTTTATTCATTGTCAGATTAGGCATTTTAAATTTACTGTGTACTAAAAAATCTTTCGAGCTTCTCCCTCTTCTGAAGGAAAAGCATACATGTTTACAGTGTAAAAAATCCACCTCTCTTTTCATTACATTCCAAAAATATTTAACTTAATTATCTTTTGCGAAATTACAGAATAAGTCATGGTGAAATAAATATGTTCTTTTTCATCAAAATATCTCCCATAGCTATTTCACTTCTCTTTATTTTTTGTAACCTTATCCAAACTTTTCATTACATCAGCCTCCTTATAACCTCTTCTACAAAATTTTTTATAACTTTCATTTAATTCCTTCTTTGCCTCTATTGGGTCACTACATAACCTTTTTACCCTTAAAAATTCACCATATGGGATATAGTATGTGGTGGATGAAAACTTTCTCCATGTAAAATAAAATTAGTTTCTTTACATTTTCTATGAATGCTAGTATTAATGCATAATCCCTCTCTTCCCTTTAGGGTTACATCCAGATAATTGACTTCCTCACTCATTTGCAAAGCATCAAATTTCATTCCAACTTCATTTTCATGCAATTCATCTATAAACTTATTAACCCGATCATGTCCACCTTTACATATAAATATCAAATCATCAATAAATCGAAAATATCTATGTACATACTTATTAAAAAATGTATTTCTATAAATGTAGCGACTTTTAAAATAACCCATAAAAATGTTTGCATAACTTGGAGCAAAAGCTGCCCCCATTGCCGTTCCTTGTAACTGCTTATATAAATTTCCATTAAAATCAAATATATTATTATTAAGACATACCAAAATCAAATCTGTTATATACTTCACTACTGGAGTTTCCCGCAAGTAGTATTTTATAGCTTTTATTCCATATTGATGTTTAATATTGGTATATAAACTTACCACATCAATTACCAGGAAAAATGTATCCTTTTCCCATGTTATATCCTTAACTTTGTCTAGCAGATCAAACACACCCCTGATGTAAGACAGTATTTTTTTCACTGTGGGTAAATGGAATTCATGCAAAAAGCAAGCTAAATTATAAGAAAAATATCCACATGCTGACACTATAGGACATCTCAGTGGGATCATCAGATCTTTATGTATTTTAGGAACACAGTAGAATTGTGCCATACTAGGATTTTTAATCTTAAATTTCTGCTGTACATCTTTATATGTAAAATAATAAAGTCTATGTCCTTCATTTATTAAATCACTATATTCCTTTTCTGCTTGCCTATATTCCTCTATTTCCACTTTGTTATAAATTTGTTCATTATTTAAATGTGAATAACATATTGTTAAATACTGCACATAGTTTAAGATGACCAATTTACCACCTTTGTCAGCTGGCTTGAATATTAATTCCCTGTTTTGGCTTAGTCCTTTAAGACTTTCCCATTCTTTTTTATTCATATTATATTTTACATTCTTTTCATTTTTTTTAAATATGAATAAAACTCATTTTCAATATTATGAGTAATTGTTATGCCAAAGTGTTTAATATTTTCATTTCTTTGTGGAGGCATGAATTCACTTTTCACTTTGACACCCTCTGTATTTAACTGACAATAAGCATTCACAATTTCATCTGAATGGCAAGAATAAAAACTTTCATCACTACTTATAGATTCTTCATCTATGCTGTTTTTACATAGTATATTTTCTATATCATTTTCTCTATAGTAGTCCATTAAGTTCAATTTTCAACAAAGGTTAATTTATTGCTAGAGAATTCTGCCAAAGTGAAATCTAAACCAATGCACAGAAGATTAATCACAGATTATATGGAAGGAAAACGATCACTATGTAAAACTAATTGGATGATGGATTCAGTGGAAAGAGAAATTGTTTGATTGCCAAAAATCAAAAAAAAAAAATCTTTAACATGAGGATCTAGGCACACAAAGTCAGATTAATATATTTCCATAAAAACAAAATACTTGATTAAGGTAAGAGACAAAACATATAAGAAATGGATGAGAGGTCGAACTATAACTTTGAAAACTGAAACAAATAAACTGGACAAACAAATTAAGCACAGTATGAGACAAGATCAAGACAAAAATTGAAAAAAATTATATAAAGATATTGAACATAATAGGAAACTGTTTTATACTTACATAAGATGTGGAAGGAGTAAAGAAATACAAACTGATAAACTTTGTGTAGATTCTAGAATTTATTCTCAGACACAACAGATTGTAGATATACTTACAAAATCTTGTGCAAAATAGCTTGGTTCCACAAAGGAGGTGATAAGTTGTCCTAGTGACATCCTGGTAACCTCAAATACAGAAAATAAATTATGATGAACCACAAACTCCAGACCAGTCATGGTGCAATTCTGTAGAATATTTAATAAAACAAATCCAAGAAAATTGTTTTCTTTAGTGCCTCAGCTTGAATCGCCTTTATCAGAGTATACATTCAAGTAATCACAACCCCCCCCCATTTTATACACACTAAATTACCTCATTATATAATTAAGCAATTAAAAATAAATCATTTATCCATTAAAACACACAGTACTGCATTATAACACACTTTTCCATATACATTCTTGATTTAAACCCACAGGATTCCTTGTTTTGAACTTTAAAATCATGACAGCTTCTTTTTTTCTTAATAGACATTTTGCTTGTTGTTCGCTCATATACAAATTCATCTCTAGCCTATCTAAAGCTGTTGCTTGTAACCCTAATGGGTTACCATTATGACATTCATTAAAGTGCATTGCTATAGGTCTTGTTTGTTTATTTTTTTATGTCTCTTACATGTTCTTTTAACCTGCAGGAGAACTGTCTTTTCGTTTCTCCTACATAAAATTTATCACACGGGCATTTTAGCCCATAAATCACTCATTCTGTATTACAATCAAACGCTCCATTAGTTTGAAATACTATTCTATTTATACTTTCAAATTCCTTCACTACATATTTACACACTACACTTTCCACATATTAAAATGCCCTGCCTATCTATTTGTTTATTCATTGTCATATTAGGCATTTTAAATTTACTGTGTACTTTTATTTTTATTTTATTTATTTTTATTTATTTGCAGTTGTTTAACCAGGATAGTCCATTGGGCCCAAGGAACCCATTTTCAATGGAGTCCTGGGGAGAAAAGCTCCACATACAGATTATACAAAGATTAAGTTCCCCACATAGATTACATGAAGATTACAGAGAGTAACATTATACAATTTCAGGTTATAATCAGGTTAAATATATTTTAATCAAAAGTAATAAATACAATTGTATTTAAAGTAGAATTTTTTTTTTTATTATTATTAGTGGGATAGGTAGTTAGATGCAGTAGGCTAAGAGATTGCTAGGTATAAGTAAGGATTTTAGGAATAAGTAAGGAATTATAGGGATAGGTAGTTAGATGCAGTAGGCTAAGAGATTGCTAGGTATAAGTAAGGAATTATAGGGATAGGTAGTTAGATGCAGTAGGCTAAGAGATTGCTGGGTATAAGTAAGGAAATTATATACTACAAGCAAGCTTGAATTCACTATCTGGGATTTGTAAGAAGGGGAAGAGAAGAAGAGTGGAGAGTAGGTTATGGGGGATGGGAGCAGTAGCATTGCCATGTTGATGTTAGATGAGAATGAAGTAGTTTTTTAAAGTATGGGAGGCTAGTGGTTGTACGAATGGAGGGGGGTAGGGAGTTCCATAAGCGTGCTAGTGAGAAGGACAGGAGGTTTTGTCCTGGGGTGTGGTGGGGTCTGTAAACCTCAATAAGGTTTTGATTGTTTGATCTTAGAAGTCTTTGGGTGTGGTGCATTTTAAAGGTAGTTGAGAGGGAGGGACAGAGGTATGGTTGGAATATGAGTTTATGAACATAGGTAAGCTGAGTGTAGGAAAGGTAGTTGGGAAGTTCTAGCCAGTTGAGTTTGTGAAGAGGTACACAGTGATGGGTTGATGATTTGTTGTTGGTGGCAAATCTGGCTATTTTATTGTAGCAAGAGGACAGTTTGGTTTTGAGAGATGATTGTAGGTTTGTTAGAAGAGGGGCACCATAGAGAAGGGAGGGAAGGAGAAATGTGGTAGAAAGAGTATGTTTTGTAGTTGAGGTGAGGAACCGATTATGTCTGTAGAGCATGCCGAGTTTTTGATGTTTTTTTTTATGTTTAGTAGCAGATGGGAGTTGAAATTAAGCTGGTCATTGATTTGGACTCCTAGTAAGTTTGGTTTCAGATACCAGCTCAAGAGGTGTGTTATTTTGGCTGGTGATGGAGAATAAATTCCTGTCAAAGTTATTAGTTTTAGAGGGAGTAAATATCATTAGTTTAGTTTTAGCAGCATTAAGTGCTAGATGGTTGTCTTTCATCCACTGTTCAGTGGAGGAGAAGGCATCTTGAGTAAGTTTTAAAAGGGTTGGGATGGATGAGGCAGCACAGATAATTGTGGAATCATCTGCATATTGAATAATGTTTGCAAGAGGGATAGAGTGGAAAAAGTCATTAATGAAAATATTGAAGAGGAGGGGGCCCAGTATAGAACCTTGTGGGACACCTCTGGGGGTGTTGAGAAAGGAGGAGGTGGCTTTCTTCCACTTGACAGCTTGTTGCCTATTAGAGAGATAGCTGGTAAACCAAGTAAGGGATGATAATGTAAGGTTTAGTTTAGCTAGTTTAGTAAGAAGTAAGTTATGACAGATAGTGTCAAAGGCTTTAGAAAGATCGAGTAGGATGGTAGAAACAGTGAGGCCAGAATCTCTAGCTTTATTCACAGTTTCTAGGAAGGATAGGAGGGCTGTCATGGTACTGTGATGGGGTCTGAATCCATGTTGCGTAGGAGTTAATAGGTTGTTATCTAAGAGATGGGGAAGGAGTTGAAGATGGATACATTTCTCTAGGATTTTTGAAATGGGAGAGAGGATGGCGACGGGATGGAAGTTGGTGATATTAGTATTAGTTCCACCTTTATGGGGAGGAATGATGTAAGCTTTTTTCCAGATTTGGGGAACATTGCCTTCTTGGATGGAACGGTTGATTAGGATACTGAAAGGAAGAGCAATGGCTTCAGCAGCTATGCTGAGGAAGTATGAAAGAATGTTATCAGGGGCATTGGTGCATGGTTTTAGTTTCTGTAGGAGTTTTTTTACTTTTGTACTTAAAAATCTTTCAAGCTTCTCCCTCTTCTGAAGGAAAAGCATACTTGTTTACAGTGTAAAAAATCCACCTCTCTTTTCACTACATTCCAAAAATATTTAACTTGTTCTATTATCTTTTGCGACATTACAGAATAAGTCAAGGTGAAGTAAATATGTTCTTTTTCATCATCATTTCTCCCATAGCTATTTCCATTCCCTTTATTTTTTGTAACCTTATTCAAACTTTTCATTACATCATCCTCCTTATAACCTCTTCTACAAATATTTTTTATAACTTTCATTTAATTCCTTCATTGCCTCTATTGAGTCGCTACATAACCTTTTTATCCTGAAAAATTCATCATATGGGATAGATTTAATAGTATGTGGTGGGTGAAAACTTTCTCCATGTAAAATAAAATTAGTTTCTTTAAATTTTCTGTGAATGCTAGTATTAATACATAATCCCTCTCTTCCCTTTAGGGTTACATCCAGATAATTGACTTCCTCACTCATTTGCAAAGCATCAAATTTCATTCCAACTTCATTTTCATGCAATTCATCTATAAACTTATTAACCCGATCATGTCCACCTTTACATATAAATATCAAATCATCAATAAATCGAAAATATCTATGTACATACTTATTAAAAAATGTATTTCTATAAATGTAGTGACTTTTAAAATAACCCATAAAAATGATTGCATAACTTGGAGCAAAAGCTGCCCCCATTGCCATTCCTTGTAACTACTTATATAAATTTCCATTAAATTCAAATATATTATTATTAAGACATACCAAAATCAAATCTGTTATATACTTCACTACTGGAGTTTCCCGCAAGTAGTATTTTATAGCTTTTATTCCATATTGATGTTTAATATTGGTATATAAACTTACCACATCAATTACCAGGAAAAATGTATCCGTTTCCCATGTTATATCCTTAACTTTGTCCAGCAGATCAAACACATCCCTGATGTAAGACAGTAATTTTTTCACTGTGGGTAAATGGAATTCATGCAAAAAGCAAGCTAAATTATAAGAAAAATACCCACATACTGACACTATAGGACATCCCAGTGGGATCATCAGATCTTTATGTATTTTAGGAACATAGTAGAATTGTGCCATACTAGGATTTTTAATCTTAAATTTCTGCTGTACATCTTTATATGTAAAATAATAAAGTCTATGTCCTTAATTTATTAAATCACTATATTCCTTTTCTGCTTGCCTATATTCCTCTATTTCCACTTTTTTATAAATTTGTTCATTATTTAAATGTGAATAAAACATTGTTAAATACTGCACATAATTTAAGATGACCAATTTACCACCTTTGTCAGCTGGCTTGAATATTAATTCCCTGTTTTGGCTTAGTCCTTTAAGGCTTTCCCATTCTTTTTTATTCATATTATATTTTACATTCTTTTCATTTTTTTTAAATATGAATAAAACTCATTTTCAATATTATGAGTAATTGTTATGCCAAAGTGTTTAATATTTTCATTTCTTTGTGGAGGCATGAATTCACTTTTCACTTTGACACCCTCTGTATTTAACTGACAATAAGCATACACAATTTCATCTGAATGGCAAGAATAAAATCTGTCATCACTACTTCTAGATTCTTCATCTATGCTGTTTTTACATAGTATATTTTCTATATCATTTTCTCTATAGTAGTCCATTAAGTTCAATTTTCGACAAAGGTTAATTTATTGCTAGAGAATTCTGCCAAAGTGAAATCTAAACCAATGCACAGAAGATTAATCACAGATTATATGGAAGGAAAACGATCACTATGTAAAACTAATTGGATGATGGATTCAGTGGAAAGAGAAATTGTTTGATTGCCAAAAATCAAAAAAAAATCTTTAACATGAGGATCTAGGCACACAAAGTCAGATTAATATATTTCCATAAAAACAAAATACTTGATTAAGGTAAGAGACAAAACATATAAGAAATGGATGAGAGGTCGAACTATAACTTTGAAAACTGAAACAAATAAACTGGACAAACAAATTAAGCACAGTATGAGACAAGATCAAGACAAAAATTGAAAAAAATTATATAAAGATATTGAGCATAATAGGAAACAGTTTTATACTTACATAAGATGTGGAAGGAGTAAAGAAATACAAACTGATAAACTTTGTGTAGATTGTAGAATTTATTCTCAGACACAACAGATTGTAGATATACTTACAAAATCTTGTGCAGAATAGCTTGGTTCCACAAAGGAGGTGATAAGTTGTCCTAGTGACAGCCTGATAACCTCAAATACAGAAAACAAATTATGATGAACCACAAACTCCAGACCAGTCATGGTGCAATTCTGTAGAATATTTAATAAAACAAATCCAAGAAAATTGTTTTCTTTAGTGCCTCAGCTTGAATCGCCTTTATCAGAGTATACATTCAAGTAATCACAACCCCCCCATTTTATACACACTAAATTACCCCATTATATAATTAAGCAATTAAAAATAAATCATGTATCCATTAAAACACACAGTACTGCATTATAACTCACTTTTCTATATACATTCTTGATTTAAACCCACAGGGTTCATTGTTTTGAACTTTAAAATCATGACAGCTCCTTTTTTTCTTAATAGACATTTTGCTTGTTGTTCGCTCATATACAAATTCATCTCTAGCCTATCTAAAGCTGTTGCTTGTAACCCTAATGGGTTATCATTATGACATTCATTAAAGTGCACTGCTATAGGGCTTGTTTGTTTATTTTTCTTATGTCTCTTACATGTTCTTTTAACCTGCAGGAGAACTGTCTTTTCGTTTCTCCTACATAAAATTTATCACACGGGCATTTTAGCCCATAAATCACTCATTCTGTATTACAATCAAACGCTACATTAGTTTGAAATACTATTCCATTTATACTTTCAAATTCTTTCACTACATATTTACACACACTACACTTTCCACATATTAAAATGCCCTGCCTATCTATTTGTTTATTCATTGTCATATTAGGCATTTTAAATTTACTGTGTACTTAAAAATCTTTCAAGCTTCTCCCTCTTCTGAAGGAAAAGCATACTTGTTTACAGTGTAAAAAATCCACCTCTCTTTTCACTACATTCCAAAAATATTTAACTTGTTCTATTATCTTTTGCGACATTACAGAATAAATCGAAGTGAAGTAAATATGTTCTTTTTCATCATCATTTCTCCCATAGCTATTTCCATTCCCATTATTTTTTGTAACCTTATTCAAACTTTTCATTACATCATCCTCCTTATAACCTCTTCTACAAATTTTTTTTATAACTTTCATTTAATTCCTTCATTGCCTCTATTGAGTCACTACATAACCTTTTTACCCTGAAAAATTCACCATATGGGATGGATTTAATAGTATGTGGTGGGTGAAAACTTTCTCCATGTAAAATAAAATTAGTTTCTTTACATTTTCTATGAATGCTAGTATTAATACATAATCCCTCTCTTCCCTTTAGGGTTACATCCAGATAATTGACTTCCTCACTCATTTGCAAAGCATCAAATTTCATTCCAACTTCATTTTCATGCAATTCATCTATAAACTTATTAACCCGATCATGTCCACCTTTACATATAAAAATCAAATCATCAATAAATCGAAAATATCTATGTACATACTTATTAAAAAAGGTATTTCTATAAATGCAGTGACATTTAAAATAACCCATAAAAATGTTTGCATAACTTGGAGCAAAAGCTGCCCCCATTGCCGTTCCTTGTAACTACTTATATAAATTTCCATTAAATTCAAATATATTATTATTAAGACATACCAAAATCAAATCTGTTATATACTTCACTACTGGAGTTTCCCGCAAGTAGTATTTTATAGTTTTTATTCCATATTGATGTTTAATATTGGTATATAAACTTACCACATCAATTACCAGGAAAAACATATCGTTTTCCCATGTTATATCCTTAACTTTGTCCAGCAGATCAAACACATCCCTGATGTAAGACAGTAATTTTTTCACTGTGGGTAAATGGAATTCATGCAAAAAGCAAGCTAAATTATAAGAAAAATACCCACATGCTGACACTATAGGACATCCCAGTGGGGATCATCAGATCTTTATGTATTTTAGGAACACAGTAGAATTGTGCCATACTAGGATTTTTAATCTTAAATTTCTGCTGTACATCTTTACATGTAAAATAATAAAGTCTATGTCCTTCATTTATTAAATCACTATATTTCTTTTCTGCTTGCCTATATTCCTGTATTTCCACTTTTTTATAAATTTGTTCATTATTTAAATGTGAATAACATATTGTTAAATACTGCACATAGTTTAAGATGACCAATTTACCACCTTTGTCAGCTGGCTTGAATATTAATTCCCTGTTTTGGCTTAGTCCTTTAAGACTTTCCCATTCTTTTTTATTCATATTATATTTTACATTCTTTTCATTTTTTTTAAATATGAATAAAACTCATTTTCAATATTATGAGTAATTGTTATGCCAAAGTGTTTAATATTTTCATTTCTTTGTGGAGGCATGAATTCACTTTTCACTTTGACACCCTCTGTATTTAACTGACAATAAGCATTCACAATTTCATCTGAATGGCAAGAATAAAAACTTTCATCACTTCACTACTTATAGATTCTTCATCTATGCTGTTTTTACATAGTATATTTCCTGTATCATTTTCTCTATAGTAGTCCATTAAGTTCAATTTTCAACAAAGGTTAATTTATTGCTAGAGAATTCTGCCAATGTGAAATCTAAACCAATGCACAGAAGATTAATCACAGATTATATGGAAGGAAAACGATCACTATGTAAAACTAATCGGATGATGGATTCAGTGGAAAGAGAAATTGTTTGATTGCCAAAAATCAAAAAAAAAATCTTTAACATGAAGATCTAGGCACACAAAGTTAGATTAATATATTTCCATAAAAACAAAATACTTGATTAAGGTAAGAGACAAAACATATAAGAAATGGATGAGAGGTCGAACTATAACTTTGAAAACTGAAACAAATAAACTGGACAAACAAATTAAGCACAGTATGAGACAAGATCAAGACAAAAATTGAAAAAAATTATATAAAGATATTGAACATAATAGGAAACTGTTTTATACTTACATAAGATGTGGAAGGAGTAAAGAAATACAAACTGATAAACTTTGTGTAGATTCTAGAATTTATTCTCAGACACAACAGATTGTAAATATACTTACAAAATCTTGTGCAAAATAGCTTGGTTCCACAAAGGAGGTGATAAGTTGTCCTAGTGACATCCTGGTAACCTCAAATACAGAAAATAAATTATGATGAACCACAAACTCCAGACCAGTCATGGTGCAATTCTGTAGAATATTTAATAAAACAAATCCAAGAAAATTGTTTTCTTTAGTGCCTCAGCTTGAATCGCCTTTATCAGAGTATACATTCAAGTAATCACAACCCCCCCCCATTTTATACGCACTAAATTACCTCATTATATAATTAAGCAATTAAAAATAAATCATTTATCCATTAAAACACACAGTACTGCATTATAACACACTTTTCCATATACATTCTTGATTTAAACCCACAGGATTCCTTGTTTTGAACTTTAAAATCATGACAGCTTCTTTTTTTCTTAATAGACATTTTGCTTGTTGTTTGCTCATATACAAATTCATCTCTAGCCTTTGTAAAGCTGTTGCTTGTAACCCTAATGGGTTACCATTATGACATTCATTAAAGTGCATTGCTATAGGTCTTGTTTGTTTATTTTTTTATGTCTCTTACATGTTCTTTTAACCTGCAGGAGAACTGTCTTTTCATTTCTCCTACATAAAATTTATCACACGGGCATTTTAGCCCATAAATCACTCATTTTGTATTACAATCAAACGCTCCATTAGTTTGAAATACTATTCCATTTATACTTTCAAATTCCTTCACTACATATTTACACACTACACTTTCCACATATTAAAATGCCCTGCCTATCTATTTGTTTATTCATTGTCATATTAGGCATTTTACATTTACTGTGTACTTTTATTTTTATTTTATTTATTTTTATTTATTTGCAGTTGTTTAACCAGGATAGTCCATTGGGCCCAAGGAACCCATTTTCAATGGAGTCCTGGGGAGAAAAGCTCCACATACAGATTATGCAAAGATTAAGTTCCACACATAGATTACATGAAGATTACAGAGAGTAACATTATACAATTTCAGGTTATAATCAGGTTAAATATATTTTAATCAAAAATAATAAATACAATAGTATTTAAAGTAGAATTTTTTTTTTATTATTATTAGTGGGATAGGTAGTTAGATGCAGTAGGCTAAGAGATTGCTAGGTATAAGTAAGGAATTTAGGAATAAGTAAGGAATTATAGGGATAGGTAGTTAGATGCAGTAGGCTAAGAGATTGCTAGGTATAAGTAAGGAATTATAGGGATAGGTAGTTAGATGCAGTAGGCTAAGAGATTGCTGGGTATAAGTAAGGAAATTATATACTACAAGCAAGCTTGAATTCACTATCTGGGATTTGTAAGAAGGGGAAGAGAAGAAGAGTGGAGAGTAGGTTATGGGGGATGGGAGCAGGAGCATTGCCATGTTGATGTTAGATGAGAATGAAGTAGTTTTTTAAAGTATGGGAGGCTAGTGGTTGTACGAATGGAGGGGGGTAGGGAGTTCCATAAGCGTGCTAGTGAGAAGGACAGGAGGTTTTGTCCTGGGGTGTGGTGGGGTCTGTAAACCTCAATAAGGTTTTGATTGTTTGATCTTAGAAGTCTTTGGGTGTGGTGCATTTTAAAGGTAGTTGAGAGGGAGGGACAGAGGTATGGTTGGAATATGAGTTTATGAACATAGGTAAGCTGAGTGTAGGAAAGGTAGTTGGGAAGTTCTAGCCAGTTGAGTTTGTGAAGAGGTACACAGTGATGGGTTGATGATTTGTTGTTGGTGGCAAATCTGGCTATTTTATTGTAGCAAGAGGACAGTTTGGTTTTGAGAGATGATTGTAGGTTTGTTAGAAGAGGGGCACCATAGAGAAGGGAGGGAAGGAGAAATGTGGTAGAAAGAGTATGTTTTGTAGTTGAGGTGAGGAACCGATTATGTCTGTAGAGCATGCCGAGTTTTTGATGTTTTTTTTTATGTTTAGTAGCAGATGGGAGTTGAAATTAAGCTGGTCATCGATTTGGACTCTTGGAAGTTTGGTTTCAGATACCAGCTCAAGAGGTGTGTTATTTTGGCTGGTGATGGAGAATAAATTCCTGTCAAAGTTATTAGTTTTAGAGGGAGTAAATATCATTAGTTTAGTTTTAGCAGCATTAAGTGCTAGATGGTTGTCTTTCATCCACTGTTTAGTGGAGGAGAAGGCATCTTGAGTAAGTTTTAAAAGGGTTGGGATGGATGAGGCAGCACAGATAATTGTGGAATCATCTGCATATTGAATAATGTTTGCAAGAGGGATAGAGTGGAAAAAGTCATTAATGAAAATATTGAAGAGGAGGGGGCCCAGTATAGAACCTTGTGGGACACTTCTGGGGGTGTTGAGAAAGGAGGAGGTGGCTTTCTTCCAATTGACAGCTTGTTGCCTATTAGAGAGATAGCTGGTAAACCAAGTAAGGGATGATAATGTAAGGTTTAGTTTAGCTAGTTTAGTAAGAAGTAAGTTATGACAGATAGTGTCAAAGGCTTTAGAAAGTTCGAGTAGGATGGTAGAAACAGTGAGGCCAGAATCTCTAGCTTTATTCACAGTTTCTAGGAAGGATAGGAGGGCTGTCATGGTACTGTGATGGGGTCTGAATCCATGTTGGGTAGGAGTTAATAGGTTGTTATCTAAGAGATGGGGAAGGAGTTGAAGATGGATACATTTCTCTAGGATTTTTGAAATGGGAGAGAGGATGGCGATGGGATGGAAGTTGGTGATATTAGTATTAGTTCCACCTTTATGGGGAGGAATGATGTAAGCTTTTTTCCAGATTTGGGGAACATTGCCTTCTTGGATGGAACGGTTGATTAGGATACTGATAGGAAGAGCAATGGCTTCAGCAGCTATGCTGAGGAAGTATGAAAGAATGTTATCAGGGGCATTGGTGCATGGTTTTAGTTTCTGTAGGAGTTTTTTTACTTTTGTACTTAAAAATCTTTCAAGCTTCTCCCTCTTCTGAAGGAAAAGCATACTTGTTTACAGTGTAAAAAATCCACCTCTCTTTTCACTATGTAAAACTAATTGGATGATGGATTCAGTGGAAAGAGAAATTGTTTGATTGCCAAAAATCAAAAAAAAATCTTTAACATGAGGATCTAGGTACACAAAGTCAGATTAATATATTTCCATAAAAACAAAATACTTGATTAAGGTAAGAAACAAAACATATAAGAAATGGATGAGAGGTCAAACTATAACTTTGAAAACTGAAACAAATAAACTGGACAAACTAATTAAGCACAGTATGAGACAAGATCAAGACAAAATTTGAAAAAAATTATATAAAGATATTGAGCATAATCGGAAACTGTTTTATACTTACATAAGATGTGGAAGGAGTAAAGAAATACAAACTGATAATCTTTGTGTAGATTCTAGAATTTATTCTCAGACACAACAGATTGTAGATATACTTACAAAATCTTGTGCAGAATAGCTTGGTTCCACAAAGGAGGTGATAAGTTGTCCTAGTGACATCCTGGTAACCTCAAATACAGAAAACAAATTATGATGAACCACAAACTCCAGACCAGTCATGGTGCAATTCTGTAGAATATTTAATAAAACAAATCCAAGAAAATTGTTTTCTTTAGTGCCTCAGCTTGAATCACCTTTATCAGAGTATATATTCAAGTAATCACAACCCCCCCCCATTTTATACACACTAAATTACCCCATTATATAATTAAGCAATTAAAAATAAATCATTTATCCATTAAAACACACAGTACTGCATAATAACACACTTTTCCATTTACATTCTTGATTTAAACCCACCGGGTTCATTGTTTTGAACTTTAAAATCATGACAGCTTCATTTTTTCTTAATAGACATTTTGCTTGTTGTTCGCTCAAATACAAATTCATCTCTAGCCTATCTAAAGCTGTTGCTTGTAACCCTAATGGGTTACCATTATGACATTCATTAAAGTGCACTGCTATAGGGCTTGTTTGTTTATTTTTTTTATGTCTCCTACATGTTCTTTTAACCTGCAGGAGAACTGTCTTTTTGTTTCTCCTACATAAAATTTATCACATGGGCATTTTAGCCCATAAATCACTCATTCTGTATTACAATCAAACTCTCCATTAGTTTGAAATACTATTTCATTTATACTTTCAAATTCCTTCACTACATATTTACACACACTACACTTTCCACATATTAAAATGCCCTGCCTATCTATTTGTTTATTCATTGTCATATTAGGCATTTTAAATTTACTGTGTACTTAAAAATCTTTCAAGCTTTTCCCTCTTCTGAAGGAAAAGCATACTTCTTTACAGTGTAAAAAATCCACCTCTTTTCACTACATTCCAAAAATATTTAACTTGTTCTATTATCTTTTGCGACATT
This sequence comes from Protopterus annectens, assembly GCF_019279795.1. NCBI lineage: Eukaryota > Metazoa > Chordata > Ceratodontiformes > Protopteridae > Protopterus > Protopterus annectens. The sequence continues at coordinate 577,995,341 of NC_056745.1, read as the reverse complement.
ACAGAATAAGTCGAGGTGAAGTAAATATGTTCTTTTTCATCATCATTTCTCCCATAGCTATTTCCATTCCCTTTATTTTTTGTAACCTTATTCAAACTTTTCATTACATCATCCCTCTTATAACCTCTTCTACAATTTTTTTTATAACTTTCATTTAATTCCTTCATTGCCTCTATTGGGTGGATTTAATAGTATGTGGTGGGTGAAAACTTTCTCCATGTAAAATGAAATGAGTTTCTTTAACTTTTCTATGAATGCTAGTATTAATACATAATCCCTCTCTTCCTTTTAGGGTTACATCCAGATTATTGACTTCCTCACCCATTAACAAACCATCAAATTTCATTCCAAATTCATTTTCATGCAATTCATCTATAAACTTATTAACCTGATCATGTCTACCTTTACATATAAATATCAAATCATCAATAAATTGAAAATATCTTTGTACATACTTATTAAAAAGTGTATTTCTATAAATGTAGTGACTTTCAAAATAACCCATAAAAATGTTTGCATAACGTGGAGCAAAAGCTGCCCCCATTCCTGTTCCTTGTAACTGCTTATATAAATTTCCATTAAATTCAAATATATTATTATTAAGACATACCAAAATCAAATCTGTTACATACTTCACTACTGGAGTTTCCCCCAAGTAGTATCTTATAGCTTTTATTCCATCTTGATTTTTAATATTGGTATATAAACTTACCACATCAATTACTAGGAAAAACATATCATTTTCCCATGTTATATCCTTAACTTTGTCCAGCAGATCAAACACATCCCTGATGTAAGAGGGTAATTTTTTCACTGGGGTTAAAAGGAATTCATGCAAAAAGCAAGCTAAATTATAAGAAAAATACCCACACACTGACACTATAGGACATCCCGGTGGGTTCATCAGTTCTTTATATATTTTAGGAACACAGTAGAATTGTGCCATACTAGGATTTTTAATCTTAAATTTCTGCTGTACATCTTTATATGTAAAATAATAAAGTCTATGTCCTTTATTTATTAAATCACTGTATTCATTTTCTACCTGCCTTTATTCCTCTATTTCCACTTTTTTATAAATGTGTTCATTATTTAAATGTGAATAACACATTTTTAAATACTGTACATAGTTTAAGGTAACCAATTTACCACCTTTGTCAGCTGGCTTGAATATTAATTCCCTGTTTTGGCTTAGTCCTTTAAGACTTTCCCATTCTTTTTTATTCATATTATATTTTACATCCTTTTTATTTATTAAATATGAATAAAACTCCTTTTCAATATTATGAGTAATTGTTATGCCAAAGTGTTTAATATTTTCATTTCTTTGTGGAGGCATAAATTCAATTTTCACTTTGACACCCACTGTATTTAACTGACAATAAGCAGTCACAATTTCCTCTGAATGGCAAGAATAAAAACTTTCATCACTACTTATAGATTCTTCATCTATGCTGTTTTTACATAGTCTATTTTATATATCATTTTCTATGCTGCAGTTGTACGGCGGTAGCTTTGTTACCTCACAGCAAGAGGTTCTCCCATTCGATTCTCATCTGGGCTTGTGAGTGCCTTCTGTGTAGTGTCTGCAGTTCCTCCCTGCAGTTGGGCAGCATTCAAAAGATATGCGTGCATAAATGGGCATGCCTTCGTTGAAGGTTGGGCATTGAGCTGGCACCTCTGCGTTTCATAAAAATCTACTGTCAATCATTAGTGGACCAGAGTTCTGCTGTGGCGACCCCTTACCGGGAAAAGCCGAAAGACAAACAACAACATTTTCTATATCATTTTCTCTATAGTAGTCCATTAATTACAATTTTTGACAAAGGTTAATTCATTGCTAGAGAATTCTGCCAAAGTGAAATCTAAACCAATGCACAGAAGATTAATAACAGATTATATGGAAGGAAAATGATTACTATGTAAAACTAATTCTATGATGGATTCAGTGGAAAGAGAAATTTTTGAATGCCAAAAAAATAAAAAAAATCTTTAACATGAGGATTTAGGCTTACAAAGTCAGGCTAATATATTTCCATAAAAACAAAATACTTGATTAAGGTAAGAGACAAAACATCTACGAAATGGATGAGAGATTGAACTATAACTTTGAAAACTGAAACAAACAAATTGGACAAACAAATTAAGCACAGTATGAGACAAGATCAAGACAAAAATCGAAAAAAATTATATAAAGATATTCAGCATAATAGGAAACTGTTTTATACTTACATAAGATGTGGAAGGAGTAAAGAAATTCAAATTGATAAACTTTGTGTAGATTCTAAAATTTATTCTCAGACACAACAGATTGTAGATATACTTACAAAATCTTGTGCAAAATAGCTTGGTTCCACAAAGGAGGTGATAAGGTGTCCTAGTGACATCCTGGCAACCTCAAATACAGAAATCAAATTAGATTATATTGAAAAAAACAATGTAAACTGAATCCAAATAAAGCACACGGAGGAGACAGAATTAGTAATAATGAGCTGAGAGCACTTTAGCAAGAAGTTACAGCACCATTATATATATTATTTACTAGGTCATACAAATATGGGAAGCTTCCTCAAGATTGGCAACATGCACTTATTAAACCTGTCTTTAAGCGAAAGGTAGGTAGGACAAACCCAGAGTTATACATACTCTTAAGTCTGCTTTCATGTTCTGGAAAAATGATGAGAGTGTAATATTGGATAACTTATTGCCAGAAATGGAAAGGTTGGGACTTGAAACCATATAGCAGCATGCCTATGCTGGAAATAGATCTATCGCCACCTGTAACATGATGTTCTATAATGATATAATAATAATAATAATAGCTATGAATGAAAAATTGTGAGTGAATTTAATTTATATAGATTAACTACAGCATTTTGGCAGGGTCATACACAAAACACTGATCAATAAATTAGAACTACTAGGTATTGATGTACTCTTGATAGAATGGATAGCTGCACGCCTTGCGAATAGGACATGGCAAGTGTCATACAACAATTGGACAGATGAAATTTGTGGTTATAATCAGGGTGTTTCACAGGGTCTGTCCTAGACCCTTTCAGATCTAACTTTTTCACTTGAGGTATTCTACAGTCAGTATGCAGATGAACTGAAATTAAGTAATCTGAATCCATCAATCATGAATCTAAATTGACCGTTTGGGCACAGGGCTATAATATGCTGATAGATACATCAAAGACTAAGCATATGAGATTTGGGGGACATAAATTGAAAGATGAATATTTAATACAGCTCACAATGACTGCATCTAGAGAGAGAAGAGGAATGAAGGTCAGCAGAAATAAGACAGAATATATGTGTGTGAATGAGAGGGAGGATAGATGAATGGTGAGGATGCAAGGAGTAGAGGTGGTAAAGGTGGATGAGTTTAAATACTTGGGATCAATAGCTCAGAGTAATGGTGAGTGTGGAAGAGAGGTGAAGAAGAGAGTACAGGCAGGATGGAGTAGGTGGAGAAGAGTGTCAGGGGTGATTTGTGACAGACGCGTACCAGTAAGAGTGAAAGGGAAGGTCTACAAGAGGGTAGTGAGACCAGCTATGTTATATGGGTTGGAGACAGTGGCATTGACAAAAAGACAGGAGTTTGAGCTGGATGTGGCAGAGTTAAAGATGTTAAGATTTACACTGGGTGTGACGAGGGTGGACAGGATTAGGAATAAGTATATTAGAGGGTCAGCCCAGGTTGGAAGGTTTGGAGACAAAGCCAGAGAGGCAAGATTATGTTGGTTTGGACATGTGCTGAGAAGGGATGCTGAGTATATTGGGAAAAAAGATGCTAAGGATGAAGCTACCAGGTAACAGGAAAAGAGGAAGGTTTATGGATGTGGTGAGAGAGGACATGCAGGTGGTTGGTGTGACAGAGCAGGATGCAGAGGACAGGAAGAAATGGAAACAGATGATCTGCTGTGGCAACCCCTAATGGGAACAGCCAAAAGAGGATGAAGATGATGATGACGACAGTGACTGAAACTGTAAATTCATTAAGGAGCTGGGTATATGAGTAGATTCATCTTTGAGTTTGTTTAATCATATCAACCAATTGATTAATGATAGTTATAGAACTATAGGCTATATGAATAAATTTATAAAGACCAAGAAATCAGACATTATGACAGTATTGTTTGTTAGTTACATTAGACCCAAACTTCAATATGGAATAACAATATGGAAGTCTTATAAGAAAACAAGCATGAGTAAACTGGAAAGAGATCAATGGAAATATAGCAAGGGCATTCATGGATGTGAAAATGTAAGGTATTATGAAAGACTAAAATGTCTGAATTTATACAGTGTCTCATGGATATTTAAGAGGAGACCTAGGTATATAGGGCATTTAGAGACAAATACATCTGGGAATGTTTGGGGTTATCAAAAAGTCATACAGAATCATCAGACAACATTTGTAAAAGATTCTATAGAAATGAGAAGTTTACTATCTGGTTCTCTGAGAAAACAGCTTATGGATGAACAGACTAACAAATGACATTAAAGCAAGTGCTAGTTTGGATATTTTTAAGAACAGCCTGGACACGTATTATAGGAACAACTGTTTTCATATATTGGCAGGCTAGAAGGGCATTAACATTCATGCTTGAAATAACTGTATGTTTGTATGTATATATATATATATATATATATATATATATATATATATATATATATATATAATGAAAGTTAGAGAACATTGCATCATTTAGTAACTAAATTACTATTTATTTGTTTTAATCATACTAACTTATTTTAGCTAGTGGTTAATACAGTTTATTTGTGGATATGTTCAAACATTGTTGTCCCTTATGTGCTCTTGTTGGAAATGTTTTATCTATTTGGATTATATATATATATATATATATATATATATATATATTTTTTTTTTTTTTTTTTTTTGGTGGCAGCAGCAGTAGTCCTTGGAGAATTTCAGCTTGAGGGCTGAGAGCATTTGTTGTTTGCTGATCTCTTGCAAAAAGGAGTTCATTAAAAACTCTTGTATGCACTTTGCCTGGATCCAAAACTCAACTGGAATGTGAAATTTGAGCTGCACAAAAAACATTTTCTAATGGACCTTACTGACAAAAGACAAATTACAGTTTTCCAATAATCATCAATAACACCATCCAACTTGATATTAGGAGTAAACCAGGCCTCATTTGAAGTAATGGGAACAAGTGCTTTCTGAAAAGACAGGGTGGGAATTAGATCATGAACATGGCACAGAACATCCAAGAAAGATCTTCCAATGCACCTTGGGCAGGGATTCAGTCTACAAGAAGTAAGGGTCATAATAGAAATCAGTATAATGAAATCATTGTAATTAAGTGATTCAAACTCAAACCAGAACCAAGACTTCTGATGCTGAAATTAATTATTGAAATCCCCTACAATGAGACAATGCCAACTTTCATCCTGATGATGGGAAGTTTTCAAACAAAATATCTGGCAGCAAGCTCATATTCCTCAGCAAACAAATGTTTTCTAGTGGGAAAAGCAGATGGATCACTAAACCTAGTAGCAATTCATAAGAGAGATACTTGGCAGTTGGCTGTTGATGAGATTTCATGAGACAGAGAGGCAGATATTTTGAATAACCTCTGACAAAAAAACAGACTAATACTTGTCAAGTACAAACCTGTCCTCCAGCAGAACAGTGTAGCATCATTTCTCCTTCAACCTCTGTCCTGACTATTTTAGTTCATGGAGCTTATGACTGAACAATGGCAAGCATGGTACGAGGTGAGCAGAGCACACACAGGTTGGCACTAGCAGGTCAAAAGATGATGTCAAGACATCAGCTTATGACTCAGTGGCCTTGCTGATGACCTGTACACTGAATGCCTGCAACTGCTAATGGATGGTATTAACTAAAAAATCTGATGTACATGATTCAGGTTTCTACAGATCATCATACATTGATGTGGCAGTGCCAACTTGGAAAGATCAATGCAAAACCTCATTACCTCATTATCACAATCAACCTCATTACCACAATCAACAAAACATGCTGGAGGGACAGGTTCATAACCCAGAGACTGCCCATGCTATGGAATAGACTTCCCATACATGTCAAACAGAATACTTCACTGGCCCTCTTCAAGAGAAATCTTGATGAGTGGATAGGAAATAGAAAATTCACCCCAGGGATCACTCCAGTGGCTTTACTTGACAGAGGCACTGGGAACTAAGGTCGGGTGGTGCAATGCCAGGGTAATCCTATGGGCTAGGCTTGTAAAGGCTCCAGGCCCATTAGCCTAGTACACACCTATGAATCTATGAACCTAAAAGCAGATAATGCTCTGATCTGACCATGCAACCAGTTTTATCTTTATGTTACTGTTCAACACACCCAAATGTATACCTCTCAACTGTCCAGATTTTCATAGCATGTCCAGATTTTTGCCTCATATTTTTGGTCTATTCCTCATAAAATTTGTGGTTTTCTGGCAAATCACTGGGATGATCTGAAGATTGAAGTCCCTATATAATGACATACATTTGAGTTTTAGACTTCAAATCCTTCAGAAAATGTATATTAACATAAACCCTATTACTCTAGCAACTTTATAAGTTTATAAAAGCAATATTTAAAATCTGTCCCTATTTTTGGGCCTTTGTCCCCCCATTTTGTCAGGCTTTGTCCACATTTCTTGCACTAAGAGGTTGAGAGGTATGCCCAAATGGAACATAAAGTCCAATGTAAATCCCTGCATGTGTACATGGAGTGGAGGAAATTACCTGAACAAACCAAAATCCATGTATAATGGTCAGGTCATTCATACACGGAATCAAGGACTGCTCACCCACTTAAATACTGAAGTTGCCTAAAATGTACCACTTGGACAATGACAACATAAAGTGCACACGAAAATCTCTGAACTTCTACTGGAACATCTTTGCACCACCATTTTCACAGTAGACAAGGAGATATTGACAATCTGTTCCCACTGTGGTGCATTCAAAGGAGTTAAAGGATCCAGCTGTAACTTCCTTCACTCTCAGGATAAAAGGAAGAAATAAATGGTAACCACAAAACATTATCTTGCTGGTCTAAAACGCTGTATAACCAAAATCTCTGGTGGCAAAATGGCCACTAGAGTAACTCCACAGTTCACATATGTCTAGGCTTTAATGGTAAAAGCAAGATTAATGTCATAGGTGTAGAATGACAGAAGACTTGTCCTTGACTTGACCTTGCAATGAAACAAAGCATCTTGACCACAAATGCAGAACAGGTCCACACTGCCTGCTCCTAATTACCAGATGGATACATGGGTATATGTCATGAAACCCTAACTCTGGTTTCACCAAAATACTTTGCCATATGGCTGATACTAATCACAGCCAAAACCTGGTTGGACACACAGGCAGCAGAAACCTAATGGTGATGCTGAAAAACTCCTGACCTGTGTCTCTTGCCTATGTCCAGTCTCGAACATATAGTGATAACACCAGCAGGTTACGAGACTTAACATAGCAATTAGTCTTGCAGTTGATACATAGGATTAAGGCTGTGAGCTGTAGTTCCTGTGATAAAGGGTTTGATTCCTCAGACCTTATTTAACTAGTGCGTGACCTTGTACAAGTAACCTAACCAGGCATTGCTCCCAGATCACCCTTGAAAAGAGACTGTGTGTCCAGTGGTCCTACCTGGTTAACAAATGGACATTACTATTATTATTATTATTATTATTATTATTACATGGAGAATAGCAACTATTTATCATAAAAACAAGTTCCTTTTTGAAATTTCAAGACTCCTAAGTGCCAGCTCCAGAATTACCAAAACAACACTATGAAAATGTGGGAGAACATGAATGTCAAAGATTTCTGTTCTTTTAAAGTTGTTTTTGCAGGGGAGCAATCCATCTGCACCCAGAGATGTAGGGAGCAATAATCCCACTCCCCAAGCAAATGCAAGCACACACCCACACACTTTTATTTATACCAACTCTCAACTCTAAAATCATGATACCACAGGAAAAAGGAGAATACTTCATGAAATGGCAATCCCATGCATGTTATATGCAAGTATGCATTTCTGCTTATTCAGACTTGCTATTCCCAGACCTAAATGAGTCTAGGAATATCAAATTGTTACCTAAATAAAGCCAATGTCCTTGAAATGATGGAAACAAAGGAAAGAAAATATAAGAGCAAATGATTAGGGTTAAAAAAAGCAACTTTAAACAAAAACAAAAGAAAAAAATAAATAGAAAAAGGTAAATTAGCAATAAATATGCTAAACAGTGAAATCAAATTAATAGATTGATAATAGAATGGTAAATTATTAAAATCTAGTGCAGTATTATTACATATAATAAGTCCATTAAAACTGTAATAATGATAATTAGACCAAAGCATCCAGTAAACTCTGGGATACTCTCAAGAGATGATGTTAGGCTGGTCATAGCAGCATCCATATCAATAAAGGAAAAACGCTCACACTTAGTGCCACAGTTAGGAGAATATGCTGAATGAAAAGAAAAGTAATAAAAATCACTAAAACCAGCAGACTTTAGCAGTGTAGTAATCAATTACCAGTAATACTGGTCACATTAGATAACTTTCATTAGACCAGAATAGCAAATGTTAGTTCAGCCATCAAGTAATGAACACAAACAGCTAAAAAAAAGTCATGCCGGGGGTGTAATCCAGGAATGGCAGATATACAACCTGGTGAAACAATGTCCCTTCAGGATGCTCAGTGCAAAAGCCCAAATGATTGCTATAACCTACAAACTAGTTAACACTCCATCTTCTCCAGTCAGGCAGACATTAAAGCCATGGTCAGACTGGTATGTACAAATATCTACTTCCCAGGTCAGCTTATCCGTTCAATGGAAGAATATGCTCTGCATAGAAGTCTTAAGTGTTGGTGCAGGCTCTATGATTCCCATTCTGAGAAACAACAGAGCTGTTGCAAAAATGAAACAAAATTATGTCAAGGGATGTAACATGTTTACAGGCTGAATCACATTATTTTTAGTTAGTTTTACTGGCTGAATACTTGCCAGATCCAGCAACTGCAGAAGTGCAAAGCAAAACTGCTTGCAAGTCATCTGTTCACAACTGTGGCATTATCCAACACATTCTATCATATTTAACAAATGAAAATACAGTTAACAAATAGTCTGTACCCATGCGCCATTTGTAAATCAATATACCTAAAAGCAACCATATGCTAGTTCAGTGTTTTTTTACTATCCCTTTAGTTTTCAGTTTATTTTTTAAATAAAGTTCATAGAGGAAGAAACAAAACACGGCATATTCAAAACATATGGACAAGTCAGCATTCTTCACATGCACTATTGCAAAATGATGACACTTTGTAGGGGTAAAAGTAAATTTCACGAAAACTCATGAACTATGTAAAATATGGTTAAAAAATTGTATGTTCCAGTTTCTTTTTGTTTACTTTCACAGCTGTTTAAAGTATAGCATTAAATCAAGAATGGATAACATTTTTGTTATTTTGAACAGTATATAATTGGTATTGATTCTACCCATGCAGACAAGCTCCCAGGAGGAAATTTGATGTAAGTAGTACTTTCGTATGTACATACAAGGTGCATACATTGACTATGCTTGTGCTTAATTAGTCATTCTGCATAGGTTTACAAGAAATCTTGCCTGGGAGTTGGGGGTTGCCATAATGGTTAATGTGTTTATCTCAAAGACAAGAGGTAGAGGGTTTATCACCAAGGGAAATTGATCAGGCTTGAAATGGCACACAAGGGCAGCTAGCCTAGTACTTACCTATGAAAAAGTGAAAAAAAAAAAAACAAAGGATATGATGTCACTTATCACAATGTTGCCCTCTGCTAATCCGTATTGGAATACCAGATAAAATGTACTTGACCAACCAAATATCTGCAGTATTGCTGCTTATTACCTATACTTGCACTAATTTTTTATGTTTTTAAACTTTTAACATTGTAACTTCCATTTGACCTAGAAAGTTCTGCAAGGGACTAATCACATTTATAAGTCATATAGAATTTAATTTCAAAAGATCTAATCAAAATTTTACTTTGCAATTTGGAATGATTCTATTTCAAATGAAAATATTCCTTTGGATTGGAATATATGCATATATCATATATATATATATATATATATATATACACACACACACACACACACACACACACACACACATATGTCTATATATATATATATATATATATATATATATATATATATATATATATATATATATTTGCTATTAATGATATTACTGGTATATCAAGCACAGTCAGTGTTGCTTACATATGACCTTAAATAACAGCAGATATTAGATACAGAAAATGCTAGGGATTATTGCATAAACAACATGCTGTACAGATATGTTAAAATACAATATACAATTAAGGTGTTATAACTGAGCAGAAAAGCATATGTGTATTTGTGTGTATTTCTCAATGGAGTTAACATTTCACATTATAGAGTATTAATACAAAGAGATTGCAAAAAGAAGAAATCTGTTTCTTTACTGGGAGATTTTGTGAAACCCATCATTGCACAAAATTTACAGCAAAGATAGTTGGTATTATTGCAGTAACATTGCTATTAAAAATGAAAACCTTTGGCATGGATAATGGGAATTTCACTTAACTCTTGCAGGACATTTAAATGGAACTTAAGTAGTGCTATGCCTTTGATCTTCTGTAAGTCACGGAGTAATGTGGGCTTGAAATAATGGAGCACCACAGTGATGCAGCAGTTAGACATGTAGCCTGAAAATGCCTGATTCACTGGCTGGCCCCAGTCAGGCTATCTTCTGCACAGAGTTTGAATGCCTTCTCTGTGTCCACATGGAGTGCAGTTTCGGGTTCTTACTTCTTTCCACATTCTAAAGACATGCAAGTAGGTGAACTGGGAATGCTCAGAACTACTGCCTTGTATCTGTGCTGTATTTGCTATGTGATTAGCTGGGTCTATATGACTTGGTCGACAGTTCATATGATCGACTGTTTATTTGGTTGACAGTTCATTTGATCGACAAGCATTTGCCCTCTTCCCCAATGTTGTGTGACCCTGGAGTTGATATATATAGTTAGGGGGGGTGTGGGGGGCGAAGCCCCCCACCTAAAATGCTTGTCGATCAAATGAACTGTCGACCAAATAAACAGTCGATCATATGAACTGTCGACCAAGTCATATAGACCCGATTTGCTGACATCTAATCCAGGACTTTCTTCCTTATCACCATTGCTTGTTGAAATATGCTCTGGCTTCCAAACATCTTGACTTGGTTAAAATGTGTACTGAAAATTGCTTAATGGACGGAAGGCTGGACGAATTAATAAATTATGAACAATTTTTTTTTGCCATTTTGTTTTATATATCATATTGTTTATTTTCTTTTAAAAAGACATTGCTAGAATTAGCGCAGGCTATGCACAAATTCCCAATGACACAAGTATGGACACAGTTCAGACTGACAGAGAGGTTTCCACTTGTTGTGCAGATGCATTCAAAGTTCAGCTCTGAGCTCTCTGCTGTTAATACTAGTGATGGACTTCATTAGCAAACAGTTTGGAGGGGCAGACCAACAAAGCTGCTGTATGCAGATGTTCTAGCATTACAAGCAGACTTTAAATAAGATTTATAGAAGAATGAAATGCAAAACTGAAGGCCCATGGGATGGAAAGAAAAGACAGTTGTCATGGCAGCAAAAACTGAAAGTAAACACTGACATGTCCTTTAATGGGTCTTTTCCATTCATCCCATGAGCCTCCAGTGCAAGAAGTTTAAGGTATTATACAGTGAAGACTCTAGCTTTGCTAGATCTTTCTTTGAGTTTTAACTAAGTGGTATGTCTGTGTGACCTTTTTACTCCTTGGTTAAGAAACTGAAAATTAAGATAGATGAGAAATAATAGAATAGGTTACTAGATTCAAGTATGTTTGCTTGTAGAGCTGCAAGGAACCCCCACGATCCACCATGAAAATAAGTCAAGGAATTTTTATTGACAAAAAGAACAAGCGCTTTCACGCACTATCCCAGTGCGCTTCCTCAGGTTACATTTTACAAGGCAAACTCCCATCTTTAAATATAAAACCATCCATAGAATTAAACAATCAAATCAATCAATTAAAAACCGGATAATCAACATTTCAAAGGGTAAATGCTTCCTATACCTAAATAATTAGCTTCAAACGCTAAGGAGAAGAATACTCCTTCTTAAAGAAGGCACTAGATCACATTTCAATTGATTCATAGTCATGACCATCTATATACATAAAAGTATATAAAATGACAACAATGCATCTATCCATTTATAAAAATAACTATATATGAGTAAAAAATATAAATATAAAAATAATAACAATGCAGATCAAAATCATTATAAATTAGAATATAGATTCAAGTATGTGGGAGGGTGGCTGAGGAGAGGGCAAGTCTGAATGAGGAAGTTAAAGCTTGAATTTGGGAGACTAAAGCCAACTGACATGAGCATCAGATGTCATGTGACAAAAGAATGCCAAATAATCTTAAAGGTTAGATGTACAAAACAGTGGTGTAACCAATAATTCTGTGTGGTACAGAAACCTGGGAAGTGAAGGCAGAACAACTGAAGGAGCTGGAGATTATGGAGATGAAGTGGCAAAGATGAATGGCTGGCTGAACACTATGGGACAGTTGGAGAAATATGACATCAGAGGAGAAGCTTATTGGTGTCAAACTGGAATGAAAATCAAACCAGACATAGATAAAAATCAGACAGCAGTTGAATGTGTCAAAAAAGAAAAGAAAGAATATAAGGTGAAGGATCAGATGAGAAGACAAGAAATGTGGAAAATGCATATAGTTGCAAGTACAGAAAACTCCTAGAACAACCTTATGTCAATCAGGATCTAATTCAGGAATGGTTAAGGAAAAGTGAATTTAAACAAAAAAGATGAAACCTTAATATTGGTGGCCCAACACAGTGGACTATGTATATACTAGTTTACAAAGTCCATTGGACATGTTGGGGAAACAGTCAAATGCAGGTTTTGTAAAATAGAAATGGAAACAGTCACACATCTTGTTGCTGAGTTGTGCTACACTAATGGCAGAAGGCTGTTATACTGAAAGGCATAATAATGAGGCAAGACTGTTGCATTGAGGATTTTGCAAACATTATAATATTGAAGTAGCTGAGAAGCATTGGAAACATGAGCCACAAAGCATTATACCATTAGCAACAGTTCAAAAAATTAGGCACTAGAAAACTAGGTATAGTAGTCCATGAAAAGAAGACAGAAGTAGTATTGATCACGGATCACCTGGTGCTTACTGTATCTTACATACAGAGAAAGACAAAAAGTCATAAAATACCAGGATTTACATGCAGTAACTAGGGCAATGTGCAAGAAGGGTACCCAGACAGTTCCAATAGTAATAGGAGCAATGGGTCTCATAAAAATAAATTTACAGTCATAATTAGATATGTATAGTCAAGGAAAAATCACATAAGTACGTGTTTCGTCCACCTTTAATCACTGTGAACTTCTTCAGAATACATTTTCATTCACATAATCACTTTAAATAGTCAATTAAACACATCACATGATCATTCAACCCAATAAAAATCACATAAAAAATACATATGAATAATACATATATATGTGTATATGTATGTGACTTTAAAAAAGCTACAAACAGATATATTAAATTAAATGTAAGTCTAAACAAACACATAACACTAAATAGTATTAAAACTCATTGATTTAAACTTAAAAATATATATAAATATGACCTTATTCCATATTTATAATCTCCGTGCTTGTAAAAAACATTTAATATTAGTAGCTTCGTTTAATCCAGGAAATTCATCAGCTTTCAACAAAATTTGCCATAGAGCCTCTCTACACTCCAATTTAACTTTGTAGTTTCCACTAAACAAATCATCACTAACCCTTTCTAAAACAGAAAAACTGAATTTTTTGAAATCCGGGCATATATCAGCATGTTTTGCTAAAGCATTTTTAAAATCTTTATTTTTAATTGCTAGCAAATGCTCGTAAATTCTTTTGTGAAGTAATCTAATAGTTTTTCCTATGTAGAATTGTTGACAAGAATTACATTGAGCAACATAAACTACATTGTTTGTTTTACATGTGTAGTGTCCTTTTATCTGAAATTCTCTTTTCAGATGTTTAAAAAATACACTACTTGTACCCGAAATGTACCTACATTGTTTACAACTTCTACATGGATAAGTCCCAACAACTAAATTATCCTTCACTTCCGAATTACTGCTATCCTTCTCTAAAATAGTTTTTAAACTAATAGTTTTTCTATAAGAAAATAATGGATTTTTACCCACCACCGCAGTTAAATCATGATTTCCTAGGATGACCTTCCAATTATCAGAAATAATATTCCTAATCTGATACATCTCATTGGTGATGGGAATAGAGAAAGATAACTTAAAATCTACATTCTTTCTTTCATTACTAATAACCAAGCTACATCCACTTACTTTGTGCAAAATTGGCACAGCCTTAGTCTCTCTTAAGGAGAAAACTTCTCCTAAGATATTTTGTAACCATTGGCTATCATAGCCCCTATTAAAAAAGAAACTTTTTAGTTTTTCAACTTCTTCCTTAAAAGTATCGTGGTTCGTAGTCAGACGGCTCAATCTAATAAATTGCCCCTTCACTACTCCACGTTTCATAAATTGTGGGTGTAAGCTTTCAAAATGTAGATATTGGTTTGTGAAACTTGATTTTCTAAAGATGTTACTCACAAATAAAGTTGTCTCTTTATTATAACTCAAATTAACATCTAGAAATTCAATAGTCTCTCCAAAATGCCCTATAGTAAATTTCAAAAATTCAGTAGAATGGTTTAAATCTTCCACAAAAGTAATGAAAGACTTATAATCACCTTTCCACAAAATAAACAAATCATCTATAAATCGTCTATAAAATAATAAATGCTTTGACAAAGGATGTTCTAACAAATGATTTAGTTCCCATGTGGCCATTACTAAATTCACAAAACTCGGTGCAACCCTAGATCCCATGGCCACACCTCTAATTTGCTTATAACAAGTACCTTCAAACTAAAAAAATTATTGTCCAAAATTAAATCCATAAGAACACATATAGTGTTAATCAAAGTGTTACTCAAATCTGTATGTTTAGATAAATATTCCCTCATCATTTCTACACCTGTCCCTTGATCTATACAGGTGTATAATGAAACAACATCTAAAGAAGCAAAATGAAAATTGGCATCTTGAATCTCTAATGAACTTAATAATTCTAAAAGATGCCACGAGTCTCTTAAGTAAAATTTGGTTTTCTGAACAATAGGATTTAAAATATTGTCCAACCAAATAGAAATGGCTTCAGTTTTAGAAAAAGCCGCTGAAATGATGGGTCTAAATGGTAAAATATCACCCATTTTATGTAATTTGGGTATAACAAACATACATGCTAACTTTGGATACTCTGTGAACATAAAGTCATAATCAGAATAACTGATGTTACCTTGACTTAATAAATCAAATAAAGCAATATCAAGACTTGAAAAACTTCTAGTAATATCCGTCTTGTTCACTAACCTATAATTCAATACATCATTTAACATAATTTCCATTGCTTTCACATAGTCTTGAGTTTTCATAATAACCAAAGTGCCTCCCTTATCAGATTTCATGACCCTAAAATATCTATTTTGGGTCAAAAAATCTAAAGCCTCCATTTCAGGAATCGTCAGGTTTGAAACAAAATTGTCTCCACCCATTTTCCTAAAATCCTGCTCACAAATTTTACCAAAGGCACTCAAAGTAGAATTTAACAAGGGATTGAAGGTACTTTTCTTAGAACAACCATTGTTAAGAACCATTCTGTCACTAATACCATCTAGGATAAACTTTAAATTAAATTTCCTTAGGTACAGTTTAAAATCAATGATCAATTTTGAAATGTTTACTTTGTTAGAAGGGATAAAAGAAAGCCCCTTCTTTAGCAGGGAAATAACTCCAGAAGGCAATGTTTCATGTGTTAAATTACATACATTAATGTCATAATTTAATTCCTTCTCCTGTTTTTGCCCCTCACTTTGCTCCGCGTCTGGACTTTGCCAGACCATCTGGGCATTTTCTTGTTCCCATTCTTGTCCACTAAAAAAGGACTAGCTTTATCATTCGAAGACACTATCTGTGCATAAGAAGTGTTTATAGGATTGTTAGAATCTACATTTGTGGAAATAACACTAGAAATATTGTCATTGTTATTACTAACAACCTCAGTTTGCTGCACAGTGTTACTACCCTGATTATTACATTCTGACATAGTTCTTATATTGTCAGCAACTAAATGTACAAACTTATTGTTGTTCTTAGTCTGTTTCAAGGGATAAGCACTGTTCGTTTTATAAGCAGTCAAGTCTCTGTTTAATTTTTTACACTTCCTTTCAATGATAGATGCTCTTTGTCTCTCCAACTTCGCATTGATACCAAAATATAAAGTGGAAAACTGTTAAAAAGCTGAAGACGCCCTTATCTTGGCCATGTGCAGATAACTGCAGTGCCATCTGTTATGCATATCAGTGACACCCACTGCTCTGCTACTGACATACCTGAAAGTTACAGTGCTATGTGGAATATACTGCACATATTAGTGACATCTGGAAGGATGTGTAGCAAAGGTGCCAAGGCTTTTGTGAATATAAGTGCTTTGTGGTACTGTTGCCAATGGTCATTCTCAATAATCCTTTTTCTTATGTTTGCTTTTACAAATAATGGACATACCTGCACAGTTGAATGCACTTTGTACCCAGACTCATAACTCCCAACCTCTGACAGCTAGATGTCTGGACAAAGGCAGAAATAAAAGTGGAACAAAGGCACAAAGATAGGCATATGTTGTAAATACTGCCCTTACATACTGAGAAAGTTGGTAGGGTGAGGGGTTTGCAGTAGCAGGAATGGTCTATGTATTCTGAAACAGCAATGTCTGTATTATTTTGTAACATCACATTTCAATTATATGTAACTAACTTGCCATAAAAACACAAGTTTACGTAGAAAGGATGACACCTCTAGGCAAACACCTGGACATCCCGCCAAAAAATGTACAGGTCAGAGGTAAGCACACACACAAGAATATGACATGTCTGGTTAGAAAGATACCACACAAGCAGGAGATCCCCAGCCAGTATATCACCAGGTTGCTAGTCTGTGTTATTACTACAACGGCTGTAGCCACACCTCACAAATGGCCTTGTTGGGCAAGAATTTAGATAGCTGCCCTTATAATATTGGTCTATGCATCATACAACTAGTATTGCTCTGGTAAAGCACTGTGATGATCTGAGGATGTCTGGCACTAGGTAATGACATAATACATTGCAGTTTCAGACTACAGATATGTCAGAAAATGTCTTCTAAACAAAACAAGTACCCTGAGGAAAGTACTGTGTACTCCTAAGAGGTATGGTTGTAGCACACAAAACTCTGGACTGGAGTACACCTATCTCTGGAATGGAGTCCCACCCTAACTATAGAAGGTCAAACTAGGCATGCTCCTTACACTTAGAGAATCACAAGACATGCTGGAACTCACATCGGAATATATGACTGTATTGTGTATATATGTCCATGCATACAGACAGCTATGTACACGTCAACTGTCCCCACACACACATCAGATAGGATTACCCTCAGCTAGCTGTAGGTGGCCCATATGTGATATAACTGCATCTGTTGTGTGAGTTACATGCACATATATATGGGCAACAGATAACATATGTCAAGCATACACACACATAGATGTGGGGAACTGAGAGACAGACAGTGATACAAAGAGAGACACACACAGGGGGACACAGACAGAGTGAGTCACACACAAGGATACCCTGAATGGCATACAGTGATGTCTTGCTGTGGACAGTGGCATACCAGTTGTAAACAGTTGCATGTGCCACCATAAAAGCTGAGCCCCATTGTGTAACAGTACTGAGGTTGAGTTTATAATATCATATCACGTGTGTGTGTGTGTGTGTGTGTGTGTGTGTGTGTGTGTGTGTGTGTGTGTGTGTGTGTGTCTCCATAGGTCCAAGTATTAGGAGACTCTTCCCACTCAGTACACTTCACATTGTCCTACTTCACATGATCTGCTGCTTTCATTCACCTTAGAAGTATGATTGGACACTGATCACCACAATAAGCTCTGTAGTGCATGTGATAACTGCGTAACACTATAGTACAAATAACTAGATAGGTAGGGGTTCTAATCTCGAAACTGGCAAGTGTGTGTGTGTGTGTGTGTGTGTGTGTGTGTGTGTGTGTGTGTGTGTGTGTGTGTGTGTGAGAGAGAGAGACAGTTCTGTATGTAAGAGTGAGGGGATGTGTGTTTGTTTGTAGGTGAAGCAGTTTTAGGCCATTCCCAACCACAAGTCTTCCCAGTGCCCCACTTTATCAGTCCTGCTGATGTTATTCCCCTTATTGGCACATTTGGCCAGTTGTCAACCCAGTAAGCTCTATAGTGTGTGTGATAACTGTGTAACACTATAGTACAAATCACTAGTTAAACACGGGTTCTAATCTCAGATCTAGCAAATGATTGTGTGTGCATGTTTGTAAGAAGAAGCACTTTGATAAGTCTCCCACCCACTGCCCTACTTTATCACTCCTGCTGATGTCATTCCCCTTATCAGCACCTTTGGCCAGTTGTTAACTCCGTAAGTTTTGTAGCACATGCAATAACTGTGTAACACTATAGTACAAATAACTAGATAGGGAGGGCTTCTACTTTCAGATCTGGTAAATATGTGTGTGGGTGTGAAAGTATGTATGTTTGTAGGAAGAAGTGTTTTGATAAGTTTCCCACTCTCTGGCATACTTTATCAGTCATGCTTATGCCATTCCTGTTATCAGCACCTTTGGTCAGTTGTCACCACAGTAAGCTCTGTAGTATGTGTGATAACTGTGAAACACTATAATACAAATAATGAGACAGGCAGGGTTTCTACTCTCCAATCTGGCAAATGTGTGTGTGAGTGTGTAAGTTTGTATGTTTGTGGGAAGATGTATTTTGATAAGTTACCCACCCACTGGCCTACTTTATCAGTCATGCTGATGTCATTCCCCTTATAGGTTCATAGGTGTGTACTAGGCTAATGGCCCTGGAGCCATTACAAGCTTAGCCCATAGAAGTGCCCTGCCATTGTGCCACTCGATATTAGTTCCAAGTGCCCCCATCAAGTAGAGCCACTGGAGTGATCCTTTGGGTGAACTTTCTATTACCCATCCACTCATCAAGATCTCTCTGCAACAGGGTCATCTAGGTGCTTTGCTTGACATGTATGGGAAGTCTATTCCTGGGCATGTGCAGTCTCTGGGTGAGGAATCTGTTCCTCCAGCATGTTGTGTTGATTGTGTTAATGAGATTGAGGTCCCTGCAGTGTGTGGTGCAGAGAGATTGGAATGTCTTTAGATATAGCATTTGTGAAAGAGCTGGGTCAGACATGGCTTTGCAAGTCAAGCAGAGATTGCCTCTAAGTAGATGATATGAGACAGAGAATAGCTGGATTCATTTGAGTCTGTCTGTGTAGAGCATGTTTTTAATGCCTAGGATCCTCATTGTAAGGTACTTCTGTGGCCTCTCCAGCTGTTGCAGGTGTCTAGTGAGGTACATGCCAAATGGGCCATTATACTTAATGATTGGTTTAATGAGGGAAGAGTACACAGAGATGATGACCTCTTTCTTCCTGGATGCAAAACCCTTGGTAATGAGATATGCCACATAGAAGGATTTCCTGACCACAGTGGCAATGTGGTGGTTAAAGGAGAGGCTACTGTTAACCTATGTCCCCAGATCTCTAATAATGCTTACAATGTTCAGTGGGCTCCCATCAGTGTGGTACTTAGTAGGAATTAAGATTTTACGAAAAGGGCTGATGATGCATTTTTGTGGTGTTGAGCTTGAGGCCATGGTTTCCACATCAGTCAGTTGTCTCAGTAAAGCCTTTCTGTAGGATGTCTGCATCACCTGTGGAGTTAATGATGGCTCCCAGCTTGCAGTTGTCTGTGAACTTAGTCAGCCAGAGTTCCTTTGTGTTGGCCTGGACTCCTGAGAAGTAGATGCTGAACAGGAGAGTACCCATGACTGATCCCTGTGGGACTTCACTCGTGACTGGCTGCCAGTCTGACTTGAAGTTTACTACTTTCACACTGTCTGTTCTATCTGTGAGCCAATTTGCAACCCTCCCAGTGATATAGGGGTTGATGCCTAGTTTGGTGGGTTCATCCATAATTCCTGACCGAGGAATGGTATGAAGAGCCTTGGCCAGATTGATGTAGATTGTATGCAGTGCCTTATTGTCATACACACCCCTGGTCACTGACTGAAAGAAGTCAACCAGATTGAGCAGGCACAATCTCCCTTTCACAAAGCCAAACTGTGTGAGGTCCAGAGTTAGAAGATTACTTATATGTTTGTCGATCAGGTCCCTGATGATGCGCTCCATAGCTGTACATATCAGACTCATCAGGCTAATGGACTGATAATTCCCAGGGTCTGTACTTGCCACACCTTTATGGAGAGGGATGACTGTAGCAGTGCACCATTTGGGAGGGACAATGCCTGAGGTGTGTCTGTGACTGAACAAGGCACACAGATGTGGTGCCAAGTATCTTTGTAGTTCATGTAGAACACAGACAGGGATAATGTGGGGTTCCATGGAAGCTGTATTCTTGCTGGTGGAGAATGCAGGTGTAACCTTGGTGGCAGTATTCCTGGGTGCCTGGCATTCTCCTGGCATTCTGATTGTTCCCTTAAGGGGGAGATGGGGGTAAACTGGGCACTGAATGTGCTGGCAAGAATGTTGGCAATATCTGTTGGCTCAGTATAGGAGGTAGCATTGTGCAGTAACTCAGAGCACTTCTGGGTATTGGCATGGAGGTTCTTGATATAACTATCAATTGATTTCTGATTATTGTCAATGTCTTTTGCAATTCTGCCATCAATGGTGGCTTTAGATGATTTCATGAGGGATCTCAAGTTGTTGTTGAGGCTAATAAGGGAGTTTTGCCACTGCTGGGACTCCACCTTTTTCTGCAACAGTTTCTTCCTTCTGTTGTACAGGTTATTAATGGCAGGGGACCACCAGATTGGCCTCCAGTGTTTGGAGGAGAGTGTCATGGCTGTGTTTGTATGGCTAGTTCGATGCATTGATGTACATGTTTGTACAGTGCATTTGTGTATGATTCGGCAGGCATGCAGGTATTTTCTATTGGCAAGGGTGCTGTGAAGTTAGCCACCTCTGTTCTTATAAGTCCAAAGTCAGCTTTGGAAAAACTTTTCAAGGTGGTTACCTTTGCGGGGTGTGTAGGTGAGATGTGGATTTCCATGGTGATTACTCTATGTTGGATCTGACCAGGTAGTGAATGACTACTGTTGTCAAGCAATGGTCCCATATGTTAGTAATCAACACGGGTCAAGGATGTTGCTTCTCTGCTGGGTGTCAGAATGAGCTGGTTCAGGGCATTGGAACTGATGAATTCCAGGAAGCATTGTGCCAGTATATTTGTGCTTGAGTATCTTTCCCAGTTGATGGTGGAGTAGTGGAACTCTCCTACTATCAGTGTGTTGGTTTGGACCTTGATAAATTCCAGGGTGTTGAGGAATCTGGCTTGAGATTCTAGGGACATGGATGGGGACCTATAGCAGGCTATGACCTGGATTGCTCTATTACCCAATGTCAGTTGTACCTGAGGTATCTCAGATGCATTATGCTGGGATACTACTTTGGATGTGTGCATATCCATTATTAATATGGAGACACCACCGCCTTTGGAGCTGTGGTCCATGTTTTGGGGCTGACAGGTGTGGAATGAGTTATAGGCTGGAAGTGCAGGTGTGCTGTCTGCTGCTGTAAACAAGGTCTCCGTTACAGCACAAATGTCAATGTTTTGCATTGTGAGGATTGCTTTGAGTGGCTGCATCTTGGGATGCAGATGTCTAGTGCTGGGCAGCATGACCCTCAGATTGCATATATGTATAGCTGTTATGGTGGTAATTTCATTTGGAACACCACCTAAAAAGGCACTATAGGGGTGGCAAGACACTTAGCCAGTACCTGGAATCCCAGGGGTGATATATGCAAGCCATCTCTGGCAAGCCATTGCAGTCTGTCAATCATGTCATCCCAAGCAGACAGATACTTGATCCCATGAGAGTGACACCAGACACTTAACCCAATTGTTGAAGTCAATCATTTGTTGTTTGTACTGTGGTATCATTCTGGGTGACAGTAGTATACTGCTCAGGGCTACTGTCATACCTGCCTGGTCCACATAATCTGAGAGCTCCACCATGTCTCTTTTCATATAGTCCATGGAGGTGCATCTCAGGTAATTGACACACACATGGACGATGATAGAGTTATACTTGTAGTTGTTGTGGAATGGCCTGACTGGGTGTGTTATGTGTTGGATTCTGGCACCTGATAGACAGTTGACAGTTACCTCCTTCATTTTCAACCTAGTGAGTGGGACATCTGTGTGCCACCTATGATTACTGTATTAGGCAAGATGGTTAGCCTTTGGGGCTTTGGTTGAGGGGCACACTGTATAGGTGAGATATGTGTCCTGTGGTTTGTGCTGTGTTGTGGTGGTTGATTGGGTGTCTGTCTTGGTGGTCTCTGCTGTTTGGGTAAATGTCTATTGAGTGCCTCTGTGAAGGTGGGTGTGTAGTTATTGTTTGTATGTCAGAGCTGTGATAGTGGGTGTTCTGGAGAGGTATGTGTTCCATGTGGTATGTTGCAGGTGTTGACCCTTCTCCTCTTGACCAGCTAGTCCAGTCTTTACTGGAGAGTGCATGCCGTCCATTTCAGTGATATAGGGGTATCTCTCACAGGTCTGAGTGTTGGTAGTTTATAGGAAAGGGTTGTCTGTGTACATGAAGCAGTTTTAACAGTGCCTCAGAATGCCCACATGCACCAGGAAAATGGGCAAAAGCACAGATAACTGCATTTTAATCATGGCAGAAAGGGTGATCATAACTACAAAGTACTGGGGCTAATTCAGTGAGGAATGACTACTGCTGATGGCTCTCAGGAGTGCTAGCATAATTGATAAAAAACGTGTTGAAATACAAAGTTATTAGGCTATTTAAAGTGCAGGAGAGAAAGAACTAGCAAGATCTAAGGGAAAAACTGAAGGCAGACTTTCTGGCACTTGTAACAGTTTACCTCAGCTCTGCAGTTCTCAGCACTTTTTGCCAGTTGTCAGCCCAGTAAGCTCTGTAACGTGTGCAATAACTGCATAACACTGTAGTACAGATAACTAAATAGGCAGGGGTTCTATTCTCAATACTGGCAAGTGTGTGTGTGTTTGTGTGGGAATCATATACTGTGTGGGTTATACCATTTTGAGTTGTGTACCATCCTGTAAACTTCCCGTCACCCTACTTTACTAGGCCTGCTGATGTCATTCACCTTAGAAGTACCTTGGGATGAGGTAAAATCATGTAAGCTCCATGGCATGTCTGATAACTGTGTAACACTATAGTAGTAATAACTAAATAGGTAGTGGTTCTAATCTCAATACTGGCAACTCTGTGTGTGTGTGTGTGTGTGTGTGTGTGTGTGTGTGTGTGTGTGTGTGTGTGTGTGTGTGTGTGTGTGTGTGCGTGCGTGCGTGTGTGCGTGTGTGCGTGTGTGTGTGTGTGTGTGAATCATATACTGTGTGGGTTGCACCATTTTGAGTTGTGTACTCCCCTGCAAATTTCCCATCACCCTACTTTACTAGGCCTGCTGATGTCATTCACCTTAGAAGCACCTTGGGAGTAGGTGAAGTCATGTAAGCTCCGTTGTGCATCTGATAACTGTGTAACACCATAGTAAAAATAGCTAGATAGTTAGGGGTTTTAATCTTAATACTGGCAAGTGTGTGTTTGTATCTTTGGGTGAAGATCATATCCTGTTTGACTAACACCATTTTGATTTGTGTACCATCCACACCTGTTTGCCACCACCTATGGCATTACTTTATATAGAGTGGTAATGGCATCTGCCTCACATGCAGCATGTTAAACCATTGTGCAGGTCATACCAATCCTCTGTACAGATGTCTATGGAATATCCAGATGTTTGTAACCTATATGTGGTCTGTGTCCCTTAACAATGCCCATGGATGTGATAGTGTTTCCAAATCAGCAACAGTGAGTGTAATGACATACATGTTGCCAGCAGCAGGCATCATACCTGACTGAAACATCATGCTGATACAACATCTGCTACACTATCACTTGTCCAGGCTTGTAGGAGCAATACATGACTCCACATCCTATTCCTGGTGGGTTATCTTACCATCCATGTAGGCATTCAGAACATTACGTGTTGTAAGAGGTAGTGTGTTATGTCCCATGCATATAATCTATGTGGGGCATGTCATGTGTATGTAGTGGTACGGTACATCAAGGTGGAAATGTAAGTTTACTAATCTGTCTATTTCCAACTGTGTTAATGTTACTGTGTGCACATCCCCTGTGTCAATCCTTACTGTTTGTATGCAAAGGATATACAATTTTATCTCCCTGTTCCACCCGGTGAACTCAGGAATACATAGCACAAACCTGTCATACACAGTATCATGCATGCCCTCATCAACTGCATTAGGGTTGAGTGTATGGGAAAGAAATAGCAGGGTCAACAGGTGTTGGCAGGTGAATCTGTTGCAGTTAATGTAATGGCTAAGCTTGTGAGGGACCTGCTGACAGTACTGCAGTAATCTGTTCTGTATATATGAGCCTGTGGTACTACACAACACTGAGCTGACATGTCTGAAGGCTACCTGTCTGTGACAAGGGGTATGTATGCAAGGTCACACTGACTGACAACAGTGTCCCTCACACACTGTTGCATGCATACACACCCTGGTACATGCACATATAAAGCTGTACCTTGCCTATGACATGGTCGGTGTAGTCCCACTCTGCCATACTCCCACATGAGAATGTCTGCAAGGCCACAGCCTGCAGACACACAGACACCTGGAACACAAACAAAATACAGCATGTCAGACTCCATTCAGTCAGTGGTACTAACAGCAATAATGCAACCTGGCTAATAAGGTACATACACCTGTATGTGTACCCATAAAAATGCAAGCAGACAGCACCTTACATAGTATTAGATAGCTACACTGTACTATATTCACCCTGTGCAACAGACCCATATTAGCATGTCCCTGCATCAGTACTATGGATGACAGGGATATGGCACATGTATCATCATATGCACAGGGTGTGCTGTGGGTTTGCCAGACGCCTAGCTGGGCCATATGGTTGACATCATGTCTGTGTGTTTTGAGGGGTATCAAATAGATGGGATGTGCAGAGGTGCTGAGTTTGTCTGGAGGTGACCTGCCTGTGATAAAGATGTGTGTGAGTACATATGCACACATTCATACCATGTGGCTGCTCTACACAGGTGTACATTGGACAGCTGTGGACTGTTAATGACAGGGTGTCCAGTTCACCATCTCTAGCCATGGACATATGAACTGGTCCTGCCAGGGGTGTCACTGGCCAAGGCCAGATGCAGTACTGCTTCTCGATGGTGACTGCTGTCTGCTGGAATTGTGCTCCTGATGAGACCGGACAGGACCACATGCCCATGGCCTGCTCGGTGTGATGTGGACAATAACCCCCCCCCCTTCAGTAGTGCTAGCATCACTGCCACTACAGGAGTGTGAAGGTGCATGGCCCCGTAGACTCTCAGCTGTTGGTGCTGACCTACATCCACAGGGCCGATGCCCATCTCCCACCACACACTCTAGCACAGGCATACCATGGTCAAGGATTGTCAAAGTCTCACTCCACTGTCTATTCATGACCTCAGTATTTTTACCTGTGGCCTCAACAAGGTCATGTATGTTGCCACATAAATCAGGAAGACTTGCATCCACCACCCTGAGTATTTGTCTGCTGTGGCATTCACTATGTTCCTATGCATCCATGACAGCCCAAAACATGCATCTGGTGACTCCTGCTGTGGCACTTGCAACAGCAGCTTGATGAGCAGTAGTCCTCCTGTGAGCACCCTTGTCCATCTGCCTGTGTGAGACCTCACCTGCAGTCTGGCTAAGGCCAGTGTCTACACTCACACCATCCAGTCACCACACTAGCCTGTTCAATGTCAACACCTGCCAACTGTCCATCATCTGTGGCCACTGGTGATGAGTATGTGTGGGAATTGTCACTGTGTGCAGGGATGGTGTGAACAAGAGTGGGATGCCAACCAATGGCAAAGATTCAGCCCCTGACAACACCACCTGTACCTTCAAATGAAAAAGTGGATAGAAGGCACAACAGCCGAGATAGAAGTGTTGAAGAATTAACAACAATGTAGATATGTTGTGTGTGGAAAATGGGGGTACACAAGAAAATTTCACGGGTCAACTTGTACAAGACAGGGTATGTAGGTTGTTTTTTAAACCCAAAATCGTGACGAATTACAAAGGGGATTTTAAACTATATAATTATACAAATCAGGTTTTTGACAAGGAATGTGTCGACCTGTTTTCAAAAGGTTTTAGTTTTGTACCGTGTAGAATGGGGAATCTGGTCAACACAATATTGGATTTGAAATTATTCACCCGGAAATTGAATTTAAAGGTTTTGTATCAGAGTAACACTTGGGATTGTGGTGAGATTGGTGCAAACAAACTATCTAAGCCCAGTATCTACAATCCACCCATGCACGAAAAGGTGGCTTTCTTTGAGAAAGCAACTGAAAACGATTTTAGGGATGCCTTTACCAATTATAACAGGAAACGTAATAGTAACAGGAACTTAACTGAAGAAGAAGAAGTCATTTTAAACAGGATTTTATCGACCAAAAATATTAGAATCATGAAACCCGATAAGGGCAGCGGTATAGTTATAGTAGATCATGAAGATTATGTTTCTTACATGAACGCTATGTTAGAGGGAGACACCTACAGGGAAGTAAGTAGGAATGAGATAAACATAGCATACAAAAGAATTGACAATACACTATTTGATATGCTGTTCCAAGGTGAGGTGGATGAACACGAGTGGCAATTTTTACAGAATGAATATCCAGTTATAAGTGGAATTTTCGGCATCCCAAAAATACATAAAGGTCTGGACAACTTACAATTTAGACCTATAGTGGATGGTAAACGCAGTAAGACACATTTTATTAGTCAATTTTTGGATTATCATTTAAAACCAGGCATTGAGTACTTTTCCCACATCCTCAAGGATTCTTGGGATTTTTTGGGCAAAATTAAGGCCATAGAATTCAATGATGGAGACACATTTATTACATTGGACGTGTGTAACCTTTTTACTGTTATACCCCATGACAGCGGGTTAGAATGGTTAGAGGAGCAATTATATTATACTAACCTATATGATCAAAATAAAGTTAACGTTATAGTTAAACTTATGGAACTTGTTTTGAAAAATAATTTTATATTTTTCGAGGGGGCACACTACAAACAAGTTAGTGGAGTTGCTATGGGAGCAGCGTGTGCCCCCAATTTCGCTAACTTTGTTTTGACGTACTGGGAATTGAATTATGTGTTTAACTCAGACCTTTTTATTAATAATGTCAAATTTTATGGTCGTTTTTTAGATGATTTATTTATTATATGGAAAGGGGAGCAAGCAGCACTAAAAATCTTTTTAGATTATATTAATAGTAGCGTGTGGTTTTTAAATTTTACACACGTTATTAATCAGGATAGTATTAGCTACCTAGATATTAATTTAACTTATGACAAAATTAAGCAGAAGCTTGTATCCAATATATATAGGAAGTCCACCTTCTCAAATTCTTATTTACATTTTGATAGCTGGCACCCTCACCATCAGAAAAAGGCCGTAGTAAAGGGTCAGATGGTGAGGGCAGCAAGAATGGTTAGTGAGGAGGCGGACTTTCAACAAGAATTAGATTATATCATTACATTATTCTTGAATAGAGGGTATCCAAGAGACTTTTGCAGGAACATTGCAAATGAAGTGACAGGAAAGAGACGCAATGGATTTTATAAGGCTTTATTGAATAGTAATGAGGAGGTATCTATTAATGGCTTAAAAGGTCAAGGTGTTGATTTAAGGAAATTTATATGTAACAATATTCCATTGTACATTACCACATTTAATGATACATCCTCGAGAATTAAGAATATTGTTAATAAAAATTGGAATTTCATAAGTGCGGATAGGACAATGGGTGAAATTTTCAAAGGGCAAGTTACTTTTGTATTCAGGAAAGATACATCTTTTAAGAATTTGTTTGAAAGTCTGAATGTTAAAATTAGCAATGTTTCACACAAACCTTCGGGTAATTTTAAATGCGGTAGGTGTTCAACATGTAAATACTTGATAAACACTGGTACAAACGTGATAGTAAACAAACACAATATTAAAATCAGTCAGCATATTAATTGTTATACCACCAATGTTGTTTATATTGCAGTTTGTCAACAGTGTGAAGGGTTTTACGTTGGCAAAACCAGTAGGCATTTAAGAGATAGGGTCAAAGAGCATTTATTGGACATTAAAAATAAAAAATTAACGAATGCATTAGCGAGACACATAAACCAATGCGAAAATCATTTTTTTAAGTTTTTTGGTGTATCACACCAACATATAGACCCACAGGGTAAAATTACCAAATACAATTTAGACGTTTTAGAATTGCGGATGCAGATAATTCTCAATGCTCACCAGTACCCTGGACTTAACGAATACATTAGTATTAAGCCCATTTTAAGGTTAAAAAATATCAAGGGTTATTAATTTGAAAACTTATATTGTAACATGCGTTTTCTTTCATTACATAATGTACATATTTTACAAGATAGCATTTTTGCACAGTATATTTATTCATTAATTTAATTAATTTATTTATTCATTTATCTATGTACAAATGTATTTACAGTTAGCCAACAGCCAGTAATTTTATTTTATTTATGCTTAATCCCCAGGCAGAGTTTTTAGAAGTATTTATATACATTATTTATATACATTTTTAATTAACATTGCACATACATCATTTTAAATAACAACAACTATACACACGCACGGTTTTACTCCATGGTTTTGGGTTCCATTACTATTAATAAATTATTTATTACTCATCACATACTTCTTACCGTTTATTAATTATTACTTATATATTTGAGTGTTAGATTTTTATTTCCTCACATAAATCAAATTTAACTTATATATTTTACTGGTATATTGTATGTATATGGGACGTATGATTAGTAGTGTGCGATATGAGTATACAATATAGAAAATACACACAACTTCATTATTTACCTTTAATAATTTATTTCAGGACGTATTAGAATATAACATATGTACGTTACTCATACATTTTATATATATATACAATTTTTATATTTGTATAGTACACACGCAATTACTACATACATTTTGTCATATGTATTTGCTGCCTTTTATTCATGGTAATACACATTTTATTTTATTATAAATAGTTGTTTTAACTTTCCCATCGTTTCCTTTAAGAAACAGTTCCGAACTTGTCAATGGGCAATTGATTGGATAATTGGTACCATTCATTGTTGATTTGGAAGATATTTAAAGAGTTATTATATCACATTTAGATGTTCTGAAGAAGTTCGTGGAGACGAACGAAACCTAGGTCGACGTTGTTTATTTGTGTTTTTTCAATAAACCTGTTTTTACATTTATGGACCTTGGATATCATTGTATTTGAACTTTGGCAGCAATACAGGACATTCTTCAACACTTCTATCTCGGCTGTTGTGCCTTCTATCCACTTTTTCATTTGAAGGTACTGGTTCCTGGTTTGTAGTGTATCAGCGATGGAGGAAGAAGGCGGTGCGGTCGAAGTGGGGGTGTTGTTAAAAGAAATGAACGAGCAGTTGAAATTGCATACAGCGTTAATCCATCAACTTATGACTAATTCTCATGTTATTACGGAGCCCACTGGTAGTTTAGGGTTGCCGCTCACTCAACCAACACCTGTACCAGCGAACACAGCATCTGGTTATAACCTTAATAGTGGCAATGTTCAGCAGGGCGATATGATGCCACGAAGGGAGCAAGCAGAAATGGTTTGTGTTGACTCATGGAAGACAAATCAATACTCATTCAATTCCAAGCACACCCCCATGAGCAATTCCAACAACATGATAGAGGGAAACATGAGAGAGTGGCTACGTTCCTTTGAAGTAAAAATGTTTAAACTTAAAAGAACCCAAATGGAGAATGGGTACTTACGCAAAAATATTGAACTGGGGTTAGTCCCCAAAGGGTTAAGACTGTGGAGATACCCAAATGGTAGTGAGCATGATCCGGACATGCTCAAGGATTTGCATGGACTATTCAATAAAACAGGCTTAGCCCTAATGGAAATTATGATCACCTATAATGATAAAAAGATTGATATACTTATGTCAGAATTGGACACCTTAAATAATCATATTAGTCAGGACCTCCTCTTTGACCAATATTATACCAACTATGTCAACATTATAAAAGAGGTGGAGCACAGTTGTAATATTATCTACGACAAAAAACAAAATAAAATCAAAAGAGATATGAAGGTGTACTCATCTGGTTTGGTATATCCTAAATCCAAACCCACACAACGCGGCCACAATGATGGCAGGTCGGATGGGGGTAACAACCGTATGGATGTGTTGGATGACATCACTTCCCCTCTTCAGTCGGAAGTTGACAGGCATCGGCAACATGGTAGTCCGGGAGAGGGAGAAGGACTCAGAAGATCAAAACGGCTAAGGGGACAACACCAATTTGAAGACGACGAGGTATATGAGTATATAGGGACAAGACCCAAAAGAGATTATGATAAAAACAAGAAAGTTAATTTCCAACAACAAAAAAACGCGTGGGGGCGCGCAAGTAGCCGCTGGCGTCCATCACCCGGAGGTACTTGGTAAGCATTTTAAACCGTCATCATTTAACAACAAGATTTTGTCCTCTTGTGAAAAGCAAACGGGTATCTCCATGCCCAGTAGTGACGGGGTAACTTTAGTTGTAACAGATTGCTTACAAGAGGCTTATTCACAAGTCACGGAGATAGACAGTATTTCTTTTCAGTATACATCAAAAGCCTTGCAAGTCTGTACGGACAGTGACAGCAGTATGACCCACTCACACAACGTGGGTAGGTGCGATACATCAAGCGATTTAACCTCATGTACTGATATTAGTCAGCGGCTATCAAGAGATATTATCATTTTGCAAAACAAAGACTTAGACACTTATGTTAATAACGGGTGTGAAGTAGCCAATACAGATACTATTAATTCAGGGATTACTTTGTTTTCAAATAAACATGAAGGGCAACAGCGAACAGAAGAAAACATTATTTTAAACTCAAGTGACACTGATAATATTATCGTATGTGATACAGACAATGCTTTTGGTAGAGCATGTACAGATTTTGACGATGCATTATGTGATTTATCAATATATGCATACGATGGATTATTAGATAATGTTGATACTAATAATTTAAACGTTAGCAACAACGCAGTTTTAATTAACAACAATGTAGATATGTTGTGTGTGGAAAATGGGGGTACACAAGAAAATTTCACGGGTCAACTTGTACAAGACAGGGTATGTAGGTTGTTTTTTAAACCCAAAATCGTGACGAATTACAAAGGGGATTTTAAACTATATAATTATACAAATCAGGTTTTTGACAAGGAATGTGTCGACCCGTTTTCAAAAGGTTTTAGTTTTGTACCGTGTAGAATGGGGAATCTGGTCAACACAATATTGGATTTGAAATTATTCACCCGGAAATTGAATTTAAAGGTTTTGTATCAGAGTAACACTTGGGATTGTGGTGAGATTGGTGCAAACAAACTATCTAAGCCCAGTATCTACAATCCACCCATGCACGAAAAGGTGGCTTTCTTTGAGAAAGCAACTGAAAATGATTTTAGGGATGCCTTTACCAATTATAACAGGAAACGTAATAGTAACAGGAACTTAACTGAAGAAGAAGAAGTCATTTTAAACAGGATTTTATCGACCAAAATGTTAGAATCATGAAACCCGATAAGGGCAGCGGTATAGTTATAGTAGATCATGAAGATTATGTTTCTTACATGAACGCTATGTTAGAGGGAGACACCTACAGGGAAGTAAGTAGGAATGAGATAAACATAGCATACAAAAGAATTGACAATACACTATTTGATATGCTGTTCCAAGGTGAGGTGGATGAACACGAGTGGCAATTTTTACAGAATGAATATCCAGTTATAAGTGGAATTTTCGGCATCCCAAAAATACATAAAGGTCTGGACAACTTACAATTTAGAACTATAGTGGATGGTAAACGCAGTAAGACACATTTTATTAGTCAATTTTTGGATTATCATTTAAAACCAGGCATTGAGTACTTTTCCCACATCCTCAAGGATTCTTGGGATTTTTTGGGCAAAATTAAGGCCATAGAATTCAATGATGGATACACATTTATTACATTGGACGTGTGTAACCTTTTTACTGTTATACCCCATGACAGCGGGTTAGAATGGTTAGAGGAGCAATTATATTATACTAACCTATATGATCAAAATAAAGTTAACGTTATAGTTAAACTTATGGAACTTGTTTTGAAAAATAATTTTATATTTTTCGAGGGGGCACACTACAAACAAGTTAGTGGAGTTGCTATGGGAGCAGCGTGTGCCCCCAATTTCGCTAACTTTGTTTTGACGTACTGGGAATTGAATTATGTGTTTAAATCAGACCTTTTTATTAATAATGTCAAATTTTATGGTCGTTTTTTAGATGATTTATTTATTATATGGAAAGGGGAGCAAGCAGCACTAAAAATCTTTTTAGATTATATTAATAGTAGCGTGTGGTTTTTAAATTTTACACACGTTATTAATCAGGATAGTATTAGCTACCTAGATATTAATTTAACTTATGACAAAATTAAGCAGAAGCTTGTATCCAATATATATAGGAAGTCCACCTTCTCAAATTCTTATTTACATTTTGATAGCTGGCACCCTCACCATCAGAAAAAGGCCGTAGTAAAGGGTCAGATGGTGAGGGCAGCAAGAATGGTTAGTGAGGAGGCGGACTTTCAACAAGAATTAGATTATATCATTACATTATTCTTGAATAGAGGGTATCCAAGAGACTTTTGCAGGAACATTGCAAATGAAGTGACAGGAAAGAGACGCAATGGATTTTATAAGGCTTTATTGAATAGTAATGAGGAGGTATCTATTAATGGCTTAAAAGGTCAAGGTGTTGATTTAAGGAAATTTATATGTAACAATATTCCATTGTACATTACCACATTTAATGATACATCCTCGAGAATTAAGAATATTGTTAATAAAAATTGGAATTTCATAAGTGCGGATAGGACAATGGGTGAAATTTTCAAAGGGCAAGTTACTTTTGTATTCAGGAAAGATACATCTTTTAAGGATTTGTTTGAAAGTCTGAATGTTAAAATTAGCAATGTTTCACACAAACCTTCGGGTAATTTTAAATGCGGTAGGTGTTCAACATGTAAATACTTGATAAACACTGGTACAAACGTGATAGTAAACAAACACAATATTAAAATCAGTCAGCATACTAATTGTTATACCACCAATGTTGTTTATATTGCAGTTTGTCAACAGTGTGAAGGGTTTTACGTTGGCAAAACCAGTAGGCATTTAAGAGATAGGGTCAAAGAGCATTTATTGGACATTAAAAATAAAAAATTAACGAATGCATTAGCGAGACACATAAACCAATGCGAAAATCATTTTTTTAAGTTTTTTGGTGTATCACACCAACATATAGACCCACAGGGTAAAATTACCAAATACAATTTAGACGTTTTAGAATTGCGGATGCAGATAATTCTCAATGCTCACCAGTACCCTGGACTTAACGAATACATTAGTATTAAGCCCATTTTAAGGTTAAAAAATATCAAGGGTTATTAATTTGAAAACTTATATTGTAACATGCGTTTTCTTTCATTACATAATGTACATATTTTACAAGATAGCATTTTTGCACAGTATATTTATTCATTAATTTAATTAATTTATTTATTCATTTATCTATGTACAAATGTATTTACAGTTAGCCAACAGCCAGTAATTTTATTGTATTTATGCTTAATCCCCAGGCAGAGTTTTTAGAAGTATTTATATACATTATTTATATACATTTTTAATTAACATTGCACATACATCATTTTAAATAACAACAACTATACACACGCACGGTTTTACTCCATGGTTTTGGGTTCCATTACTATTAATAAATTATTTATTACTCATCACATACTTCTTACCGTTTATTAATTATTACTTATATATTTGAGTGTTAGATTTTTATTTCCTCACATAAATCAAATTTAACTTATATATTTTACTGGTATATTGTATGTATATGGGACGTATGATTAGTAGTGTGCGATATGAGTATACAATATAGAAAATACACACAACTTCATTATTTACCTTTAATAATTTATTTCAGGACGTATTAGAATATAACATATGTACGTTACTCATACATTTTATATATATATACAATTTTTATATTTGTATAGTACACACGCAATTACTACATACATTTTGTCATATGTATTTGCTGCCTTTTATTCATGGTAATACACATTTTATTTTATTATAAATAGTTGTTTTAACTTTCCCATCGTTTCCTTTAAGAAACAGTTCAGAACTTGTCAATGGGCAATTGATTGGATAATTGGTACCATTCATTGTTGATTTGGAAGATATTTAAAGAGTTATTATATCACATTTAGATGTTCTGAAGAAGTTCGTGGAGACGAACGAAACCTAGGTCGACGTTGTTTATTTGTGTTTTTTCAATAAACCTGTTTTTACGTTTATGGACCTTGGATATCATTGTATTTGAACTTTGGCAGCAATACAGGACATTCTTCAACACTTCTATCTCGGCTGTTGTGCCTTCTATCCACTTTTTCATTTGAAACCACCTGTACCTCACGATTCCTATCATCATTGTCAGAGTCTGCAGAGATAATGACATCAGATTCCAAGTGTGAGGGACTCTGAACCTCTTTGCCACCTGTGAGGGGAAGACACCATATGTACATTAATACCTGCACTTTGAGGTTGGCTGGTATACACACACACACACACACACACACACACACACACACACACACACACACACACACACACACACACACACACACACACATACTTCCAGGTGAGGTGGCACATTACCCAAATGGTGACATGCATGACACTCTGCCCTCAACATTATGCATTGCAGCCAGTTTTACTACATGTAACTAACAATATAGAGCTCTGTGATATGTGATTAGTGTTAGTAGGTGATGGTCCTTCCCCAGCACAGACTGCACCCATGTACACATCATTGCTGTTCCCCTGTATAGCAGTGGCAAGTACTACAGAACATACCTCACAAGTGTACAGATCATCGCAGGATGTGTAGATGCCTGGCTCATATGTTTGCTCTGTTTCTCATAACCGCTGTGTTTCTATGATACATAACTGGGATGATCTGAGGAGTGACATCACTGATTAATGACATACATTTGAGTGTCAGACCTCCAAACCAGCAGTAAATGTATGGTCACACAATTCCTGTTACACCACCAACCTTCTAAGCTTATAATGGATATGCTAAGTGTACACAACCCTGTTAACATGCCATGTTCTTGCAATTTATAAGATGAGGCTGCAATAATGCATTCAAATATATTATCCATGTGACATATGATCTGTGCAATCCAATCGATAAACAAACAAATGTGTTACATGTAAAATATATTGACTGCAATATGTACAATATGGTGGTTGCATAAGTGTGCACAATGTTAAAATGGTACTTTGTTGAAGCACCTTGAAAGTGACTCACAGCATTCACTCTTCTTAATGAACTGTCTATCAGCATGGCACATCTTGACTTGGCATTATTTGGCCACTCTTCCATGCAACTCTGTCAAATTGCAAGGGCATCTCATGTGCACAGCCCTCGTCAGGTCACACTGGGGTTTTTCTATCTGGTGTAGGTCTAGGCAACAGCTGGGCCAATCCATAACCATGAGTGTGTTCGGGTGGAGCCATTCTTAGGTAGCTTTGGATGTATGCTTTGGGTCTTTGTCATGTTGAAGGCTGACATACCTCCCTATCCTCAGAATTCTTGCAGATGCCTGATGGATTTGGGCAGATGTGAGTGTTATTTGTAACTGCTTGGAATTCCCACCACTGTGACTACAGGCCCAGTTCTGGCTTTGGAACAGCATCCCCACAGCAGACCAGTGCCACCAGCGTGATTCACCATGGGGATGTTGGGTCTTAAGGTTAAGAGAGGTGTTGCTTGTGCACCACACATACCTTTTGGTATTGTGGATGTGAGGTCGATCCATAGTCTCATTACACCATAACATATTTTCACACATGCCTTTGAGAGACTTGATGTGCTGTATTGCAAATTGTAACCACCCCTGGATGTTTTTTGGTGTGGGGAAATGCTTCCATCTTCTGATCCTACCCCATAGGCCAGACATATGCAGAATATGGGAGAGTGTTCTTACATGTCGTACACAACACCAGTACTTGCAAGATATTCCTGCAACTCCCTTAGTGTTGCAGTATGTCTCCTGGCAGCCTCCCTGACCAGGTTTTGACATGTCTTGTCATCATTTTTGGAGGGATGTCAGGTTCTTTTCAACAGCACTGTTGTCTCACATTCAATCCCCCTTTTGAAAACTGTGTCCACTGTGTCGTTAGTGTATGAAATACTGTGGTAATGTTTTACCCTACTCTTGACTAATACCTTTCAAATATGAGAATCCTTTGCTGCTTTTTAAGCTGTCTGCAAGCCATGGCTGTTGCTGTTGCAGGCAACTGAGAAAATGCCATGAATATCCTACTTGAACAGCAGACTGTTATTTGGTGTTACTCAGAGTGCCTTTACCAGATAGCAGGTGTGTACCCAAGCAGATTGAATGCTGTCAGTAAATCACAAGCTGCTGCAATAAAATATTATTTGAAGGATGTGCACACATATGCATACAGCTTATTGTAAGGTTTGTATGCTCCATATTTGGTGCCCAACAGATTGATTTGTTTTACAAGTGAATTGTTCATGTCATAGGTCATATTACAGGTTGGAAAAAGTGTGGACTGACATATTGTGGTCTCAATATATTTCACAAACACCTGGCATTTTA
The DNA here is from genome assembly GCF_019279795.1 of Protopterus annectens. Classification (NCBI taxonomy): domain Eukaryota; kingdom Metazoa; phylum Chordata; order Ceratodontiformes; family Protopteridae; genus Protopterus; species Protopterus annectens. Next base: position 577,958,090 of record NC_056745.1, on the reverse strand, counting down.
ACAGGGGTGTGTACACTGTGTATATCCACTGGATGAGAGTAATGCTTATCACATGTCCCTACTTTAGGCCATTTGTTTCCCCATTTTGTTGATCTCTGTCCAGAAGTCTTGCACTAACAGGTTGTGAGGTATGCTACAGGGATGTTACATTCTCTTCAGATAGGTCCCTGTGGTGAACACCAAGATGCAATACAGTTAACTCCACCACAAGTGAACATGCACATAAAACATTATGGCTATGAATGACAGTTGTGTGCATGGTACATTGCATGGCCTTCACATGCTTAGGGTATTGGCAAACCACAACAGAACAATTCCATACTCACCAGCTTCAGGCTGCCATCCCACATGCAGACCAGAGGGACCTAGATATTTGTGGGAGAGAAATATTTTCAGCAGACTCACATGTGGCATTCGTACAGGATGGATGCAGCATGTCTGCAAATTTACAGTACAACCCCTATACTACACAATTTGCTGTCCTTCACCATAGATGTGCACTTCTGTGCATTAGTAAACCCCATCCACAACTGCAATCTGACCTGACACATGCACGTAGATACTCTACAAATACAAGTATGTCTGCTACATTAGTCTAGTAATTTCCACTGGGGTCTTACCTGCATACACCTCATCCATTGTCTTGGTGCCACCCACCTCCAGCATGTGGGGGTCTCTACCCAGATGTTGTACTGGGATGGGTGCCCCAAGATTGCCGAGTAGCTCCTCAGTGGGTGTCAGTTGGGGCTGCATGGCTGGGACCCTCCTGTGGCTGTGCGGTCCCTGGCCACTGCAGCAGCCCTTTGCCGGGCATGGTGTATGAAGTCATTTGCACAATGCCAGACCTGCTCATATGTACATGCATGCAGGCCAACATCATTTACCTTGTGGACAAGGTCATCCCACAGACCGGTCCTCTCCCACAGATGTTGCTGGCTCCGGCCAAACATTATGGCATGGTTCTGTAGTACGGCTTCTATGATTATATTTGTCTCAGCCGCTGAGAGAAAGTTGACCTTTGCTGATGCGACATTGCACCTGGAAGACATAAAAATGGAAACACATCACAGGACCTCATACATCTGGCAACAGTATGTAGAGAACCTGCACAGCTACATTGAATACCAGTAGCCACCACTCACAGCCACACCATATCCCTGTAATCTATCAGCACTGTATCTGCTTGCATTGCACTGCTGGTCCTGATGTGTCATATTCCCCCCAATGAGGGCTAGTTAATTTCATAATCTTCTACTAGTCATTCATGTCTGTGTAGAGGGATGACATTGGCCATCTTCCATGCAGATGGGGCATGGATGGTGCCAAGGCTTGGTGTGACTACAGTGGGTAATGGAGCTGGGAGCACATGAGTTTATGTAGGATGTGGACAGGGATGTTATCAGGTCCCTTGAATACTTACATTTGTTACCTTTCAGTAAGCAATATGTACCTGCTCACTGGTGATGAGGGGAGGGGTGTGGTTGCTGTGCATATCCACCTAGAGTGATGCTGAGCCAGGTGGTGATGTTTGCCCTAACCTGTCTGCAGCAGGTTGGCTATAGCTATGTTGTGTGTGTATGTGGTCTGATTGACCACCATTACAGGGTGGGTTGGTTTGCTGCTCTGAGATTGCAGACATAGGTGAAGATGGCCTTGTGATTGGCCTTGGTGGATGTGTTCAATTTGTACTCATAGTTAGCTTTACAGTACTCCACCTGTAACCTTATATGCTTGATCACACAAAGGCTGACTTGAAGCCAAGTTGGTGTCTGCTCCTAATTTGCTCTGTACAGCCAATATAGGGACCAAGTCTGTGGTTTGCTTATTGCTGCTGTCCAGCAAAGGGGATTACTCTACTTTGGTGGCGGCAGGTTTTTACAAGTAAGATATTTCTGAGTCCATACACCTATGCTGGTGTTCATATAGCTGTTTGTAGTAGGCATGGACACACAGTCATAACACAGTTGAACATCTCTCCAGTTTCAAACAGATAATCATGCTTATTGTAGTACCCATGGTTGTGTCAGGGCAATGCAACAACCAGTAGCTGTAGAAATGTCACTATGTTGGATCCACAGTAACTAAGATTACACAAGTGTGCAACATGTACAGCTTATTTAACTGACATTTTGCATCCCATGTCTTTTATGAGGCGGGCAGATACACCTACTTATACTGACATGTGCACAGGTAATACCTGATATACATTTCTGTTCTATGTCAGTATGGCACACTGTATTCACACTCTTGCTGCCCAGTCATCCCTCTCAACCTGTTAGAGCAGGACATCTGGGGGGCAATGGGACAACATAAGTGACACTGTCTTAATATTTCTGTAACACACTTGAGTAATTCAATAACACAGTAGCCTTACATTGACAGACATACCCTGGAGGATGTCCAACACTCATATGGCAGGAAGAGAGGAGAAAGGCTAGGAGTGTGGTAGTGAGGGTAAGAACTTTTAATGTTGACAGTATGACTAGTATAGGGACAGAGATAGCTGATATGATGGCCAGAGGAAGGTGGATATATTGTATGTGCAAGAGACTGGAAGGGGAATATGGCTAGGTGTATGGGAAGGAGGTCACAAGTGTGCTATCAGGGTGTGGATGGGAGCAGGATGGGGCAGGGGTTATCCTGAAGGAACAGCATGCCAACGGTGTTTTTGGAGGATGACATGAGTGTCTGATAGAGTGATGTTTATGAATCTGGAAATTGACGGTGTAATGATGAATGCTGTTAGTGCATATGCTGTGCAAGTTGCTTGTGCGATGGATGAGAAAGAGAAATGTGAAGTCAGTTGGATGACATGGTGATGACTGTACTCAAGGGTGAGAGAGGGGTGATTGCAGCAGAGTTCAATGGCCATGTTGGTGAAGGAAACAGAGGGGATGAGGAAGGGATGGGTATGTATGGTGTTAAGCAAAGGAATGCAGACGGTGAGATGGTAGTGGATTTTGCAAAAAGGATGGACATGGCTGTGGTGAATACATACTAAAACAAGAGGGAGGAGCATAGGGTGACATACAAGAGTAGATGGAGATGCACACAGATGGAATATATCCAATGTAGGAGGGCCAGTGTCAAGGAGATTGGAGACTGCAAAGTGGTGACAGGGGACAGTGTAGTTAGGCAGCAAAGACTGTTGGTCTGTAAGATGACAATGATGATCAACAAAAAGGAGGAGTGTGAGGGCAACTCCAAGGATCAAATGGTGGGAACTGGAAAAAGGTGATTGTGAGGTGGAGTTCAGGGAAGAGTTAAGACAGGCACTGGGTGGCAGTGATGATTTACCAAATATCCGGGTAAGTACTGCAGAGCTAGTAAGGGAAGGTGCTTGGTGTGACATGTGGATGGAGAAAGGAGTACAAGTACACCTGGTGGTGGACTGAAGAAGTTCAGGAAAGTATACAAAGAAAGAGGTTGAGATGAAGGAGTGGGATAGTCGGAGAGATGAGGAAAGTAGACAGGAGTATAAGGAGATGAGGTGCATAGCAAAGATAGAGGTGGCAAAGGCTAAGGATGAGGCATATGATGACTTTTATGACAGGTTGGACACTAAGGAGGGATGAAAGGAATTGTACCAGTTGGCTAGACAGAGGGACTGAGCTAGGAAAGATGTGCAGCAGATAAGGGTGATAAAGGATAATGAGGAAAATATACTCATAAGTGAGGAGAGTGTGTTGAACACATGGACGGATTACTTTGAGAGGCTGATGAATGATGAGAATGAGAGAGAGATGGTTGGATGATGTGAGTACGGTGAATCAGGAAGTGCAATGGCTTACCAAGGATAGCTATGAAGAGGATGAATACTGAAAAGCCTGTTGGTCCACATGACATACCTGTGGTAGCATGGAGGTTTTTAGGGAAAATAGCAGTGGTGTTTTTCACCAGATTGTTAATGATATCTTGGAAAGTGAGAGGTTGCATGTGGGGTGGAGAGAAAGTGTTTGTGTACCATTTTAAGAATAAGGCTGTATGCAGAGCTGTAGTAACTACAGGGGGATAACATTAATGAGGCACAGCATGAAGTCATGGGAAAGAGTAGTGAAAGCTAGGTTAAGCAGGGTGGCGATGAGTAGTGGTCAGCAGTATGTTGTCATGCCAGGTAAGAGCACTACAGATGCGATGTTTGCTCTGAGAGTGTTGATGGAGTAGTACAGAGAAGGTCAGGAGTTGATTTGTGTCTTTCTGGACATAGAGAAGGCATACGATAGGGTGCCTAGAGGGGAGTTATGGTATTGTATGAGGAAGTCAAGAGTGGCAGAGATATATGTAAGACTGGTACAGGATATGTAAAAGGGTGGTGTGACAGCGGTGAGGTCTGCAGTGGGAGTGACAGATGCAGTTAAGGTGGAGGTGGGATGACATCAGGGATCAGCTGTGAGCCCTTTTTTATTTGCAATGGTGATGGACAGGTTAACAGACAAGATCCTACAGAAGTCCCCGTTGACTATGATGTTTGCAGATGACATTGTGATCTGTACTGAGAGTAGGGTACAGATGTAGGGGACCCTGTAGAGGTGGAGATATGCTCTATAGAGGAGACGAATAAAGGTCAGCAGGACAAAAACAGACTGTGTGTGAATGAGAGGGAGGGTAGTGGAATGTTGAGGATGCAGGGAGTAGAGTTGGCAAAGGTGGATAAATATAAATGATTGGGATCAACATTTCAGAGTAATAATGACTGTGGACGATAGGTGAAGAAGGGAGTGCAGGCAAGATGGGGAGGGTGCAGAAGTGTGTCATTATTGATTTGTGAGAGATGAGTACCAGTAAAAGTGAAAGGGAAGGTCTACAACAGGGCAGGGAGAAAAGCTATGTTATATGGGTTGGAGGCAGTGTAATTGACAAAAAGGCAGGAGTCAGAGTTGGACGTGGCATAATTACAGATGTTAGGATTTGCACTGGTTGTGATGAGGGTGGACAGGATTAGCAATGTGTATATGATAGGGTCAGCCCATGCTGGATGGTTTTGAGACAAAGTCAGAGAGGGCAAGATTACATCAGTTTGGACATATGCTGCAGAGGGATGCTGAGTATATTGGGAAAAGGATGGTAAGGATGAAGCTGCCAGGTAAGAGGAAAAAAGGAAGGGCTCAGATAAGGTTCCTTATTGTGGTGAGAGAGGACATGCAAGTGGTTGGTGTGACAGAGAAGGATGCAGAGGACAGGCAGAAATGGCAACAGGTGATCCACTGTGGAGACCCCTAACAGGAACAGCCAGAAGAAAAAGAAGGAGATGTTGTAATGTCAGTCTTCACAGATTTGCCAATGATTTTCCAGACATAACACAACTGCATGAGTAAATGACTACAAATATGAGGCACACATATGGTCAGTGTGCATAACACTGGACAGTTTAATGGTATGAGCTCTGTATATCACATGCAGTTCAACACACACGTGTGCAACAGTACTTTACTATGCAAATACCATGTATAGGACTTTCACATTTCTGAGACAACCAAGTATATCATAATTATATTCACAAGTAAGATATGAATATGTACAACATCCCAGTAGCTGGTCTAGTATTGTCACAGTCAGTATTGTTCAATGCACTCAGCAGTAGTAGTCATATGTGAGCCATCCTTTCCTGGGGTGACTCAGGGGCCTGACCTATGATTTATTTTATGTCACTGCAGACAGACCCAGATGCTATGGCCATAGGTTCTGATCAGCAATATATCAGTACAGCATGTCTTGTTGACACATATATGTTACAGTTCCTAATTCCCATTCTTAGATACCCCCTACCGCATTCCATTACAGGCTTACTTGCTTGACATACCTGTTTGCTTTATTCAAGTGTAGGTGGTTATGTCCTCCTTGGGTTTTCTTTATCTTTTCATTCTCTCTCTCTCTTTCCCTCTCAATGATGTAGGGTGTACATCTGTTTTGCATAGGCAGCAGCTTGCCTTTTGTAAATAATGCTCATGAGCAGCTGATGGCCTGTGCACCAATTGGTGCCCTCCATGCGATAACTGCATGCAGGACAGCTGTGTTGTTATTCATATAGCCAATGGCATGGCAACACACTCCTATCACAGAGTACATCATGTGAGTGTTGGCCCTTTTCCTTGCCAGTGAGGAGTACTTCATGGAGGTGTGTGAACAACAGCATCAGAGAGAATATTTGGAAATACGGCTTACAACCAAAACTGTAGAGCAGGCCTACAGAATTGGGGAGAATGTTCCAGACATAGGGAGAGAATGTAAGTATTGCTGTTATACATTTGTATTAATGCTAGTCTACCAGGGTTTGTGGGGACATTACGTTCCTGGATGATTTTAGCTCTGCCAGTGTTATGTGTTTGACATAACTCTCACCTGTAGGGCTGCCCACAGAATGGCAAGAATTTGTACTCCTGTGTTTGGTGTGTTCCTCAGACATTTTTTGTCTTTGGAAAATCAGTAGCATACTATCAGGATTTCAGTCAGTAAATATTAACATTTATTTGTGTTTCTGACCTCATATCCCTCAGAAAAGATATGTTACAACTAACCCTGTTACAACAGAAACATTCTCAGTTTGTAAAAGCAATATTTCAAATATGCCCCTGTTTTGGGCCTCTGTCCCACAATTATGCCAGCCTTTGTCCAGATGTCAAGCAGCAAGAGGTTGATAGGTATGGTATATGATAATTTAGTGCCTACATTCCTGGCATTATCCCAGTGATGTATCAGACTGCCAGACATGTTATGTGGAAGAGGCCTTATATATGAGGGGAAAGTCTAGACATTCTGTGAGACTCTGTACAGTTGACAGGTCTGTGTATTTCTGAAAATTGTTGCCAGCCTGTCAGGATTGTGTAGCAGTGTATTGTGTCAATGTTATTTGGCCTGTATAGGGAGGGGCATGGATGTATGTGTTATGGCTCCTTTTCTATGTGCCTGTGCTTGCTGCTCCTGTTTCTGGAGGTCTGTCAGCTGTATACGTTTGTAGGGGCAGACTGAGACATGTACCATACCACAGTCAGGTATCACAGTACACTACGAATTAGGCCAGTGTATGTGGGGATAGTGCGTGAGTGGCAAACATGTTGAGATGGTTTTGTTCACACAGTCCTTATACTGTACTGCTCCTTCGGCTTACTGGTATGTCACTGTGACTATGGTTGAATTGGTTGTGGGTATGCACTTTCACACAAGTGTCCACTTTTCAGTGCTGTGACATTCCTGTCGTGCTTGAGATATTCGCCAATACATGTGTAATTCTCCCTAGCAGATTTGGGTTAGTGCTGTGTCAGTCTGACTGTAGTTTGGACATGGCTTGGTGACATGCTTAGCAGCTGAGTGTAGTTTCCCTAATGTGAAGTTATGTTCATATAATTGTGGACGTAGTGTTGCCTGGCCCTCATAAGTGTTGTGTATTTCTGACATATCAGTGGACTGATGTGAGGATTTCAGTCACTAACAAGTGGGAAGTAATTGAGTGTTGGACTTGTGCTATTTCAGTCAATATATGTTAGGACAGACATGAGGGTGTTACTACAGCACCTGTGTCAGTTATCTACTCCAGTATTTCAGATATATCCCTATTTCCATAGCTTTCTCCCCCCACTTTGTCAGGCCTGGCCCAGGTTTATTGCATTAAGGGGTTCTGAGTCTACCTCAGGACTGTCTGAATTGTTGCAGTATGTCCAGGTTTATTGCTCATATTTCTAGTCTGTTCACCAGATGCATTATTTTCATATCCCTGGTAAATCACTGTGCTGATCTGAGAATTTCTGACAGTAAATGATGACATACATTTCAATTTTAGAACTTACATCCTTCAGAACATGTATGCTGAAATAAACCCTGATACTCTGGCGTCTACATTTATAAGAGTGGTATTTCAAATATATCCCTAGTTTTGTCCCATTGTCCTCCCATTTAGACAGCCTTGGGCCAGATTTCTTGGAGTAAGGGGTTTTTAAGTATGATTCTGAGGTATGACGCCACTACAAGTTATGAACATATATATATATATATATATATATATATATATATATATATATATATATATACACACACACATATATATATATATATATATATATATATATATATATATATATATATATAGGTTCATAGGTTGGTACTAGGCTATCAGCCCTAAGGCCTATACAAGCCTAGCCATAACAATTCCCTGACTATTTCTTCCCACACTATTTACTTCCCTGGACCCCTGTCTAGCATTTTATATATATATATATATATATATATATATATATATGTATATATATATATATATATATATATATATATATATATATATATATATAGATATGTATATTTTATATGTATATCACTATTTATATTATGTATATATTTGTCTATATATATATATATATATATATATATATATATATATATATATATATATATATATATATGCATGCATATATACATGTGTATATGTATAAATATGAAACCTAACTGATTCTATGGAATCTTTTCCCTACTGTTGAATGAGCATATGTTGTAAAAAGCATTAGTAATTCCTACAGCTCAAATGGAGTAGTGGTATATTGCTGTGATTATAGTGTACAGGGCCCTGGGTTCAAGACTGGGCAGGTTTGGTAATTTTGTTGGTCTTACAACCACTTACTCATGCTTACACCAGCACTAATTCTTTAAAAGAAAAGAGAAAGAGGTGATAGGATAGTGGTAGAAAATGGTCACACAGAGGGAAGAACAATATGAAAGATAGTTACAGATGTGCAGGACGGGTTTACAGAAGGTCCATTGCTGTTCATTTCTTATACAGCAACAGCTGTGCAGTTGTACAGAATTTAAATGTGAATTTGAACACTCAAACCCTAGAGAGAGGGGTGAGGACAACAGAAGGGTGTTAAACCTGCCAAGCATAGCTGAGCATTGCTAACTATTGCTCACAGTTCATTCTCATAATATACCACACTAATAACTTCATTTAGTAAGTGTATATGATTTCCCTTACATGACATGCCTGTATGTGCTTTCATTACAGTAGCAAGGGGTGTTACTATACGGTATGGGACACGTATACATGGGTGTTTTCACATGTTATATGCCCTCAGACATCCATTTTACACCTGCTACACAACCCTGGTGACAAAAATAATGTACCACATATTTTAATATGAACATAGTACTTTTAACACTGCCTTCCCATGTAAATTTGGATTGCATGTTGTATTACTTAAACTGTGCATGCCTGCATGCAAAGCTGGGACTTTGACCACTACACTATCTTAGTTTAAGAATTTGAGATATATATTTTTATTTATCGCCTATTGGATATTAATATTATAGTACTATATTAAATGGAGAGTATTGAGGTTCTCGGCCATGTCATTGAGGACTGCTGTCATGACATTATGGAATACATTTCAGTTTCAGACTTGTATCATTCTGAACATTAATGCTAATGCATAACCTGTTTTCTATCAACTTTCTGTTTGTCCTCTGTACAGATAGGATGAGACCGGTGCTCAGGCTGTGGTTGACTACACTGCAGAATGGGTCTGAGATTCCATGCCTGTGTTCATGTTGGATGCAGCCAGGAATGGTATCAGGCCTATGGAGGTCTCTATGTGTTGTCTTTGAGAAGGCATTACAGAACTGCTTCCTGATCATGAGGGGAGGGGGGCAGGTGCTGTACATGCACATGTGTACCTTTGGGGGGGTTGTAGGGGTGATGTTTACACTTCACCTGTCTGCAGCTGGTTGCCTATATCCATGACATATGTCTATGTGATGTTATTGACCACCACTACAGAGAAGATATGTGTGCTGCCTCTGGAATTGCAGACACATGCATGGAAGGCCTAGTGATTGGCCTTGGTTGCACTCAAAGACATCCTTAGGGTACATCACCTGTGACCTTATTTGCTTTTGCAGAACAAGGTGACTTGTCTTCCAATGAGGCACTTTTTCCTTCTAGGCCCATCCTACAATTATTTCCACCTTTGATGATAGTTGTGTATTGCTGCTGTCCCCCACAGGCATTCAGCCTACCTTGAAGGGGTTAATGTTGTCCTGTCAGGTATTGCTGAGGCCGTAAAGCTATGTAGGTACACACATCGTATTGTGGTGTGGGCCTGAACACTGCTGCTAGTTCCAACATATGGGATGCCCATCATGTGGGCCTTGCCCATTTCCTTGTCTGTGCAGGGGACATTATGGAGGTGTGAGGGCTACAGCTTCACAGACAGTAGGTGGAAATACCTCACAGGACAGAACATGTGGAGACAGCCCAACAACATGTGGGGACAAAGCTCAGAACTGGGTAAAGATTGTATGTCTTTACTGCTGTTATACACATGGAGGGTTTCTAGATTGGCAGGGTTCATCTGGACATGGATTTATTGGGTGACTTCACATCTGACAGTGATATGCCTCTGGCATACCTCTCAACTAGCATGTTGTCCAAAGACTGGCCAGATGTGTGCCTGTTATGCTTGGTCTGTTCCTTGGACAACATCTGTTTTTGTGGGGTTAGTAGGATAATTTGAGGATTCTAGTCAGTAAGTGTTGACATCCATTGGTTTTCCAGACATCATATCCTTCAGGGATGTTATGCTACAACAACACATGTAACACCAGCTACTGTTTCAGTTTGTAACACCATTATGTGTGATATGTTCCTCTTTCCAGCTCCCTGTCCCACAAGTACATCATGCATTGTCCAGATGTCCTGCCCTATGAGGTGCAGAGGTATGGTATATCATTAATTACCAACTGCACTCCAGTTATCATGCCAATGACCTGGCAGACTCCTGGCTATGGTATGCAGCGGTGGACAGGATTATGGTTCCACACCCTGGTAATTCTGTGGAAATCTGTACATATGACAGTTATGTCTGTCTGGCCATTGTGAGTAGACTGCCAAGATTGTGTAGCAGTGTTGTGTGTAGATGTTTGTTGGGCAGGGTAGAAAGAGTAGAAGATGTGAGTGCCATACATCCTTTACCTATCTGACTCTGCATGCTGCTACAGCTGCTGGCAGTCTATCATGTCTGTATGCTTATAGGGGCTGACTGTGAAATGTCCTGTAACACCTCAGGATTCCCGGTACACTGTGAATTGGGCCAGTATATGTTGGTGTAATGTGTGACTGGCAATCAGGATATGTCTGTTCAGACAGTCGCTCTACTCTAAAGTTCATTTTGGGTATTGGTATGTTGCTGTGACTGTGGTGCAAATGCTTTTGGGTGGATATTTTTGCATGACTCTCTGCTTTTCATTACAGTTCCATCCCTGTAGTGCATGCTGTATTTGAATATACATGGGTAATTGCCCAGAGGTGATGTGGAGAAGTATCATTTTGTTTTTTCTGAGCTTCATAAGATGCTGAGTGAAATGTTTGCCAGATGTCATGAGATTTCCATTCTGTTACATTACTGGGGTCATAAGTCTACACTGTCCAGAGGCCTAGACACAGTCCAGTTGTGTGGCTCATATGTTTGGTCTGTTCCCCAGACAGTTGTTGTCCTTGGCTAATCGGTAGGATACTCTAGGGACTGCAGTCAGTAAATGCTTGTATCCATTGGTGTTACTGACTTCATATCTCTCAGAAAAGATATGTTACAACAAAGCCAGTAACACCAGCAACTGTCTACATTTATAACAGCAATATTTCCACTATACCCCTGTGTTTGGGCCTCTGCCTCCTAATTATGTCAGGCTTTGTCCAGATGTTATGCACTAAGAGGTTCAGGGGTATGTAGTATCCTTATTTATTGCATTCATTCCTGCTACCATCCCAGTGATGTCATAGACCCCCCAGACATGAAACAAGGAAGTGGCCATAGATATGAGTCCTGTACCTATACATTCTGTGGGAAACTGTACATTTGAAAGGTCTGTGTATGTTTGCCCATTGTTAAAAGACTGTCAGGATTGTGTAGCAGTGTAGTGTGTACATGTTATTTGGGCTGTGTAGGGAGGGGGTACATGAGAGTGTCATGGGCCTTTTCTATCTATCTGACTGTGCATGCTGCTCCAGTTATGGTTCCCTATCACCTGTATATGTTTCTACATGCAGACCATGACATGTCCCGTAACACCTCATGATTCCCACTACCACTGTGACTTGGGGCAGTGTATGTAGGGGTAATGTGTGAGTGGTAAATGATATTTTCTTGCTCACACAGTCATTATACTGTAGTGTTCAGTTTGCTTACTGGTATGTCGCTGTGACTGTGGTGCAATTGTTTGGGGGTATGCACTTTCCCACCAGTGTCTGTTTTCCATTAGAGTTACATTCCTGTAGTACCTGTTATATTTGCTAATGTATGTGTACAGCCCCAGAGCTGGACTTGGGTAGTGTTATGTCAGTCTGAGTGTAGTTTGGACATTGCTCTGTAGCTTCGTGTAGTTTCCTGACTGTTGTGTTATGTCCACATATTTGTAGGATGTCCAGTTGTCTGGCCAATATCTTTGGTCTGGTCCCCATAACTGTTGTGTATTCCTGACACATCAGTGGGATGATGTGAGACTGAAATCACTAACTAATGAGAAGCAATTGAGTCCTAGAATTGTGATATATCAGTCGATATATGTTAGGACATACAGTGTTACTACATCAACTTTCTCAGCTTATCTACTGCAGTATTTTTGATATGTCCCTATTTTCAGGCCTTTGTCCCCCAACTTTGTCAGGCTTGATCCAGATTCATTGCACTAAGGGGTTATGAGCATTCCTCTCCACAGCAAGGATTTTCACAGAATGTCTGGATGTTTGGCCCATACTTTTGTTTAGTTCCACAATTTATTTGTATTTGTCTGGTAAATCACGGTGATGATCCAAGGATTTATATCAGTAAATAATAACATAACATTTCAGTTTCCATCCTCATATTCTTCAGTAATTGTCTGCTGAAATGCACCCCATTGCTGTAGCAAATGTCTTTATTTGTAACAGCAATATTTGAAATGTCCCTATATGTGCCCCCCCCCTTTTACAGACTTTGTGCAAATTGCTTGCACTAACAGGTTGAGAGGGATGGTACTGAGGTATAACTGCACTACATATATATATATATATATATATATATATATATATATATATATATATATATGCTCTACATTGAAAATACACCTCTTCGAAATAAAACAGTGGACCCTACACTTCAGCGAAAGTCCACTTAAACGAAAGTGCATTTTTGCTGAAGTCTAGTTGCCCGGGCAACCCAAAAAAAAGAAAACAAAAAACCCCCCACTAAAACATGTTTTTGCAGGGGGCCAAGCCCACCTGCACCCCCCATGTGCCTCCCACACCCC